>NC_133825.1:47696145-47850743 GCF_047830755.1 Zonotrichia albicollis
GCTGGTTATGATGGGCTGTTATTTACAGCAGAGCAGTTGCCACATGAACCCCATGGTGGGACTGCATTGTTTGTTTGTTAAGTGTTTCTTTGTTAAGTGCTCTGACATCCAGGGTGAGGAAGGACGTGAATAAATGACAATAAAATGCAATATGGAAGGGAGCACAATGGGAGTAGTTTGCAGTTTATTTCTGAGAGTCAATAACTATTTTTTCAGCTGTAATTTTTAGTCTTTATTATTCCAAGATACAGTTATTTGTTAGTAGGTGAACGAGGCAGGGCTTCAGGAGCCATAATGCAATGATGCTGTCACGTTGTTGTGGCATTAATCAGAGGATCTAATTTTATGTGTAGTCCAAACATCAACAAATCTTTTTTAAAGGTATCGACTTTATTGATTTTAAGACATATTGTAGCTCTTGGGACAAAGACAGAGGGAAGTTCTACACAGATGTGCAGCACAGAAATGGGTGTAATTACCACCCCCTTGTGTTTACAGCGCACTGTGGCTGTGCTGGTGCTCCACATGAAGCCAGGAGCTCTCCCACTGAACTCCACAGGAGTAGCTTAGAGCTGGGTAAGGGAAATGTTCCAGAAATGCTGATCATTCTACCTGCTGGAGAAAGAAATGAGCAGGCACAGAGCACTAAAATGTGGAAACTCTGGCTTTGGTTCCTGAGATTGCCAGTGACTCCAGGAATCCCCTAGAATCAGTTGTTCAATGCAGGTCTGAAATCCCATGTGTGACCAGGTGGAATATACAGTGTGCTTTTGCTTTTTCTTTAATTTCTAGGCCATTAGCTTCTTCAGCCAATAATTTTCTTCATTTTCTCTTACTATTATTGATTATAAGATGTCTCACACTGGGACTCCAGACTACCTGGAGAGCACTGATGACAGAGGAGTCATGCTGTGGCCATGCTATTCAATCCTCTGTATTATGTTTAAAACTCCTTGTAAGTCAGATATAGTCCAAATATTCATGTGCGTGTCCAGGGGATTATTGCAAATGTCAGCTAAAACATAACAAATTGACCATTCCTTAAAGTTTTATTCAAAAAGCTTCTCTCTTAAATGTATGCAGAAATAGTCTGTGTTTAAAACGATACATCAGGACAAAGGGTATTCCCACTTTTCTACAGATGGTGAAGTGAAGCCAAAGAAGAGAATTATTTCATAAAGTTCATAAAATGAGTGCCACAGTAAAAATTCTCAAAGTCTTTCTGCTTCTGCAAATTGATTCTTCTTGCTGAGCCCAAGTACCCTGGGTGTGAGGGCTGACAGAAGAAGGGATGAGGGGAGAGCACAGATTTTCTGAGATATCGTCTCAACCTCTTCCAGTTTTGACCCCAAAAATGTATTTCAGAAAATTTTGGTTCTTATTCAGTGAGAAAACACTTTCAGTTCAGATTGGAAAGAACCATTAAAGAAGTTAACTGCATTTTTATTTGTTTGTTGAGCTGGCAAATACATTTTTCCCTCTCTTCCTGTGGTGCTGGCAGCAGGACAAACCAGCCCTCTGCCATGGGACTGTCTCCCCAGACAAACTGGCTTTCCTCCCTAAAATGCTCCCCTCCATACCTGATGCCAAAACTCTCATACCTCACAAATGTTAGGAACTTCATGGAACTACCAGTGAGGATGATAATAGAATGAACTTTAGGAGCAACATGATGAGTATTATGGAGAGAAATCTCCTTAACTTTATTAAAGGAAATCACTTGCAATAGATTAAAGCATAATCCTCCTTGATGTTTTTTAATATTGGTAGGAACCACTAAATGCATATTTTAGGTTCCCATGAAGACTTTCATGGACTTTCTTTGCCTATAGTGCCCTGAAACAGCTCCTGCTGGGGATCCCCTGTGGTGCCTCCAAATAAACTGCTCTGTTCTGACCATGCTACTACAAGGTACTACAAGATGATAAATCACATTGGCAATTGTTTTGTTACTCTGCAAGAGGATTTTGTTGTTTTAATTAAAAACTACATAGAGTTAAATGCAATCCTACAAACAAAAATGTTGAAACTTCTCAGGATGCACTTAGAAGGAACATCTTTAAAGTCTTCCTAGGAGACTTTAAGGACTGCTCCAAATCACAGTACTGGCAAGTAGTGACAAGGAGGAATGGATTCATACTGACAGAGAGTAGCTTTAGGTGGGATTTTGGGATTAAATCATTGGGATGAATTATGTGAGTGTGTAAGGCCCTGGCACAGGGTGCCCAGAGCAGCTGTGTGCCCCTGGATCCCTGGCAGTGCCCAAGGCCGCGTTGGACAGGGCTTGGAGCCACTTGGGACAGTGGAAGGTGTCCCTGCCCATGGCAGAGGGGTGGAACAAGATGTTCTTTAAGATCTTTTCCAATCCAAACCTTTCTGTCATCCTGTGACCACACAAATGGCACCTTTTCCATCTCCTTAGGCTTTCTCATAGGCCACTGGGCTTTAAGACTCATTCCACTTTCAGCCTACGGACACAAACCTCATTTCCCTGAGGCACCATAATCTTCTCTGTGTATTTTCTTATCCCCATATGGCAAGGACAGACAGTGAGGGCAGGGGGAGGATGGAGTAGCCCTGCTGCCTCTCTGGAAAGCACTGCCACCACACAGCCTTCCTTTACGCTCTCCCTGCTACTCAGGTTTCCATGCTGGGGTTTGAGAGTCCCACTGTGTTTGTGCACCCACAGCCAGGGACCATTTTTCATTCCTTCCTGTGGCAGAGGAGTTTGTGCAACAACATCTGTCACTGTAGGACACAAAACAACACAAGCGCACACTGCTGCTCTCAAGGTGAAGAAAAGGGAAGTTTATTGTCTGACTCCAACATTTATACTTTTCCAAAAGTGACTGTGGATTGGAGGGTGAAAGTGCCACCTCTCCAATGACACCGGACAATCCAACAGTCCATCGAATTTCTCCTTCTCCATAAAATAATGCAAAACAAGAAGTTATTTACAGAAAATGTGTGAGAGAGTTTGCTATAAGAATGTAAACATCAGAAGGCTGAGAAAATCTTAAAAAATCAGGGTGACAAACATCTGTGGTGATTTGGAGAAACTCCTGGAGAGGGCTGGCTCGGGGCTGTACACCCAGAGGGATGAGAGGCAGGCACGGCACCACAGCGGCAGGCGTTGTGTGTAACCTGCCTGGCAGAGGAACAGAACAACTGGGGTGTAATAAGATTATTACAGGGAGAAGTTATTCTGTTGAGATAAGGAGGAATTTTAATGACTTTGGTAGAAGTATCAAGCCATGGTTAGCCAATCACCGACTCCCCCAGCCAGCTGATTTTGCAGACGTGGGATTGCCTCGCTTAGAGCTCCCGGACAGCTCCATGATACGTGGGACTGAAAGGGGAGATAAATCTCTCAATCTCTCTTTTTTTAATTTCAATACAATTGCCTTATTACAGCATTATGTGAGGAATATGCTTGGTACTTCCCAAGGGTTTTGCTTTTCCCAAAAGCAAATGTCTCACTCAGTGTTTGGGCAGAGCAGTTCTCTGCTAAATTGCTCACAATGCAAGCTATTATAGAATGGAGGGACCCTGTGGGTATGATTGAAATTTATATGCACTGAACAATCAAGAATGCCAAGTGCACTGGATAAACTGTAGGTAGGTGGCAGAAGGCAGATAAGCAGCCTAGGAGGTTTAAGTTACAGGATCTTAAGCCGTAGAAAGATTCATTTTATAATTTGCATTACAACCGGTTTCATTTGTAGAATGAATAATGGAAAGCTCCTACAGATAAGTATTTGAGGTCCAATCCTGGGAGGTGTTGAGCACTCAGCTCCCACTGAAGTCAGTGTTCCAGGCTTTTCCAGAGTGTGTCTGTGCAGCTCAGGGGAGGTAACTTGTTGGTTAGCAGCCACTGCAGATCCTGGAGCAGGGGAGCACATCCCCACCTAACATCAGCCTGCTCTGAAAGAACTCTGCATCTTGAGGGTATAAATCACTTCATGAAAAAGTACAGAGTGAGTGATTTATTTACTTTAAAGGCACCAATCAAAACATAAAGTGTTGCTACAGGAAAATATCCATTTTCCTTTGGCTGAGTAGTCAGGCAGGGATTTATGAATATTTGTATTCATACATAAATTCCTCTGTTCACATCTAACTAAATCCAAACCAGTAAATCTCCAGCCTTCCCTCCTTTCCATGATCTCAGACCTTCACAGGATGACAGCCCTGAAAAAGTGATGCACCACAGGTAACATCAGACCTTCCTGGCAGCTCCGGCCCCTTCTGCCCCATCTCCTGTGACCAGAGGGATGTCCATGCACGTTTCCCAATGAGTCTCAGGACTGAGCATGGCATGAGGTCCAATCCACTTAAAAAAATTATTCTGATTCATTGCATTTGTGTTTTTTTCCAGAAAGTTAAACTGACAAAGTTCTATTTTCCTACAGCTTCAATATTTTCCTAATGACTTATCTGTCCCAAAAGCAACTCCAACTAAAAGAAAGTATTGAAAATTGTATCTCTACTAGAGATGAAAGAAGGTGAGCACTGAGTTGGAAGAATGCCCTCAAGGTGCAGTAATTTTATTTAGAGTTGAGTTCTGCTTTATGTGAACCACCAATTTTGAGGCAATAGGTTTGCAGTTTGCAGCTGTGGGTTTGATCCTTACCTACACCCACATGGTATTAAATAAAGCTGAGAAATACCCATAAGCAAGGCATGAGAAATTTTATGAGCTCTTAATAAATAATTATTAATTGAATTATGTCATTTGGATGAAACAGAGGCATTTCCTTCCAGTGTGCATTAGCATCATAAAAAGCTGCTTGAGAGGTACCAAAACTCCCGCGGCACAGCGCATTTCGCATCCTGCATTTAACATTTACCCGGCGATATTCGGGGGGAAAAAAACCCATTTCCTATAAATCACGGAGCTGAAATGACACTCTCCCATCTGCCCCGTGGAAAGGGGGCTGTGTCTGAGGCCCTCTGGAGGGGTGGGAGGCAGAAGGGCCCCCAGAAAACTTGTGCTGGGCAGAACAAAGGCGCGGGAGCTGCGGCGCGGAGCGAGCGGCAGCCGCAGCACAGAGCACAGTCCATAAAGCCACAATGAATGGTAATGACAGGCAATAAAATACCCTTTTAAAAACCCAGTAAAGGATAAAGACTGTGGGCTGCAGCACTGACTGGCAGTGCTGCGGCTGCAAAACATCAGCAGATTAGCATAAAGCATGGCAAGAAAGTACAACTAAAAATTATTCAGTCGTACCGAACGCTTGCAGGGAATCTAGGCCAAGCAAGCAATCAAAATCAAATAGAAACAAGGTATATGTAATCCCACAGTAAAAAGATTGAGTGACTGTACATTGCCAAGACATTTTAATACTCCTTTAGCCCACAGTTTTTGAAAACCATTAATAGAGCTATAAAAAGTGAGGAAAGCTGCACAATGCAGTTCAGACCAACACGGGGGTGTAATTCTACACCGATGTAGCACCAGTGTTAATATAATCTCTCTCATGTTACACAAGAAGCCCAGCAAGAGCATCATAAAATGCAATATGTGTTTTCTCTACAAGCTTAAGTGTCTTTTAGCATAATTATTCCTGATGCTTCAGTTATGGGAAGGAACGCTACCAATCTAAGCAGCAAGAAGATATTTATTTGCCCTTAAGGTGCAATTACATTCTGGAAAATGGCTCTTTTTTAATTCAATGATCTACTCCTTTTGCTTGTTAGGGGTCACACACTGCTAAGACCAAAGTCCTTGGCATTAGGTGTCTGCTCCTTAAAAAGCTCAAGCTCTATATGCTGAGGTTTGTTTGTTTAGCCCTCCTGCCTTTTCTCTGGGTTGGTTTTTTTTCAGCTCCTGCAGCTCTAGGAGAGTGAGCAATATCTGTTGTGGCACATGGAAAATCATCAGATCATAATTTAAATTCCAAACACTAAATCTTTGTGCTGAGGATGCTCAAGGCAAAAAGGCCACTGAGTGGCTTTCTCTGTTGAATTCACAGAGCTACCAGTTTAAGGGGAAAAAAAAAACAAAACCCAAACCAACCTGTTATTTAAATTTGAATTTCATCAGATTTGAAGTCATCAAGACTTATCCCATGAAATCTCTCAGAGGAGAGCCAAATCTCCCCATGCAGGCTCTGCAGTGAGCCCAGCTCCCTTGGGACACATCTCCTGCCTGCCAGGCAGCACCACTGCTCAGTGCTCCTTCCCTGGGAACAGTCACCAACTTACCAAAACTGCAAGTTTTAGTAAAAAACTCTCTTCTGCATGGCTGGGAGCTTTGGGAAGGAAACCCCAGGCTCCACAGACAGGGAGAGGAAAGGACAAGGTAAAGAGCCTCTTTCTTTGATTCTTGCCCTTGGTGTTGACTTGCCCAATGGAGGAGTTTAGGATGAGGGATGTCAGCATTCCATGGCTCAACTGTGACAAATTCTTCTCTCTTAAATCACATTTTCCAGTCAAATATAGTTTCTATCACAACACAATGATGAGGTGAGCATTCCCTGGCATTAAAGTCAACTCCTCATCTGGGGAGCCCTAAGCCCCATGGATAATGAAGGGGAAGATTTTTAAGGAGTAAACTGATTTTAGTGTAGCTGAAAAGAGGTAGGACTTTTCCCTTCTGGATCATGTTCTTTTTGTACCACAAAGATCCTCTGGTGTGTAAAATCCACAACTATAACAAATACACGGCAAGAGCTGCTTTTATTAAATGATTAAATGTTCCAGCGTCTCCCCTGAAACTGCGTGCCTCAGCAAGAGGATTTTGGAGGAACATATGCAAATGGAAACAATATTAAAATAATTCCTTAGTCTCCTGCAACTGCGTGCAGTGATTTAATACTATTAAATAGCAAACCCTTTTTTCATTTCAATATTTATCTTCAGTTTTTCTCAAGGAAAAAAAAATTAAAAGGCGCCTCTAGTTGATTCTCTGATTTTATACAACTGAGTAAAAATTATTGTGCACTAAGCAAAGGAAGTTGTACCTCCCAGCTAAAGCCAAAGTCTCTGCAGAAAACATGGATCTGGTCCAAGGAGCTGTGAGCAGGGTGAGATGGAGGCAGAGTTCTCTTGGTGGGTCTCCAACTGCCCCGTGGCTTGGCCTTGTGGGAAAGACCTGCACATTTTGGGATTGCTGGGCTCTGGAAGCTCAAAGGGCGCTTCACCAGAGTGCTGGGGGGTTGCAAAGGCCCTTGGGCAGCTTTTGCTGCTCGTTCCTTGAGTCTGAGCACAAGCTGAACGGAGCCCAGAGCCAAACCTGCCCCACCAGGCTGACACCCAAGGGTGAGCTTGGCAATCCAAATCTGCAAATCTGCAAATCTCCCCCACTGGAAATTCTTATCCACCAGGGCAGCTATGAGCACCCCAAAATGCCTTTCCCTCTGGCTGGCAGGGGGTTCAGAATAAATGTGGGCACAGCAATAAAACCCATGCACTCCTTAACCCAGTTTCAAGGAGCAACTCAGCACCGCCTTCAAAAAACCTTTCCTTGGCAGCCACGGCTATTCCCAAACGTTGGGGAAAGGGCAGGAAAAAAGGGTTTTTCACAGCAAACGGGAGTGAGAGCGGCCAAAAGAAGGCGTCCAGGCTGTTGGGTTTGAATGGCACGTGGATAATAGGCAGGAGAGCAAGCAGGGAGCTCGGCCTCCCTCCCTGCCACCGAGCGCTCGCGTTGTGCAGCACTCCAGCGCTGCGCTTGGTTCATGCTTTACCTTAAAGTGCCGCCTTTCAACTGGAGAGGGAACGTGCAGCAGCTTTCATGCCCCTGCTGTGTAACTGTGGGCAAGTGCAGCCTTTGAAATGGCAGCCTCTGAAAGCAAGGAATGTTGGGCTGTATGGGAAGGCTTTCTGGCACAGGACTGGCGATTAGCGAGGGAATAACAGGGAATTAAAAGAGTGAGCTAAGTCGCTCTTGTCAGGCATCCCCCTTTCTTACCTCTTGCAATATGGACATGTAACTGTGTCTAGAAACGAAATCTGGGACGGGGGATGTTGGTCACAAAAGGAAGTTTTAATAATACAAGCCCTGGGCACAAGATAAAAACTTGTAATTTGACGGGTTTTGCATGCACATGGAGTTGTGGCCATGGTTATGAACACATTTACACAATTTCCAAGAAAACAAAGAAGTTGGGAACTGAAAAAAGAACCCTCTCCTTTTGACCATTCAAGGTCCATGAATGAAGTTGGGAATTTGCACTCTACCTTATTCATTAAAATAGAAACTGCCATCACTTTAATGAGCAGCCTGAGGGTGGACAAAGTGCCTTGAATAGCTACGCACCATAGAGAACTTGGCATCCTCCCTGAAACATAATGTGGGATTGCAATTGTGGGATTTTTCCAGTGAATACGAAGTGATCAAAGATAACACTGCCCCAAAAAGAATTAAAACAGTGCAACATTGCATCAAGTTACAGCCAATGTCAATCATTACATGCCTGAGTGCACAAGATCTTTTAAATAATGTTATAGACATGCTGTGGCATTCAAAATATTCACTGAATTTCAAATTAAAATGCAAAAGCATGTTCCCCGCTCATCTGACCAGAATAGAGATCTCGAGGCACATCTCTCCAAATATTGCTCTAATGCCACATCATTTACCATCAGCTGGAGGACAGGCTAATTTTATGCAGAACTGGATGATGGGAGCACTGTCACATTAAATGGATTCCCAAAAGTTACCTTTGCCTTTGGTCCTGGGAGATGAGAAATTAGCAAAGACCGAGTTACAAAAGATTGGGGAAGGAGAGGACTAATTGCAGACTGATCACCTTTCCTACTGTGAAAGAAAAAACCCTTGGCACAAAGCAGAACTTGAACTCATCATTGTGTAGAGGAGAGTTTCTGGCATGGAATTCCAGCCTGAGCTGCTTGCTGGAAAAAAAAAAATGTTGCTTTATTTACATGCTAAAGGGAACCACCTCCTCGCTTTGGGCTGCAGATAAGCAGCCCTGGTGGGGAAGAAAAGGAAAGGGAACAGTACAGCATTCTGGAAAAGGAGAGGGTGGGAGGGAATGGAGTAAAGACACATCAAAGGAAATATTTATAATGTGCCACTGCAGAGGGGGAGAATGCAGAAGTCTTTTGCAAACATAACAGGGAGCTCAAAGTAATTTCAATTTCTAAAAAGGTCAGTGAGGAAATAGCAGAGAAAAACTTTACTCCAAGCCCAGAAATAGCAATAGAAATATAGGAGCATTTAACCTCAAAACCTCTATGAAAACAGCATGGAATTCAGTCTTCAGGTGGAAAGAAAAAAATACCTTCAGTGAAGGCTGTAGAAACCAACTGGGAGCAGGGTAATCTATGTGCAGTACAAGTGCAATTAAGTGGAGGATGGAGTAAGCAAATTTAGATCCCAGAAAAACATGATCAACAGAAGTGAAGGGAACAAGTACACATCACCCACTACCGTGTACTTTTTTTGCATAAAATGATCCAATTTGGCTCTAATTTTCAACAGTGCAAGCTCATGGATTTGCACAAAGCTCAGATTAGCCCAGGATCTGGCTCAGAAGCTGACAGAAATGATCTAAATCTCAAATAACCTCACGTCACTTAAAGCCAGGCTCTCACACTGGAGCCATCTGATGGCCAGGAGCTGTCCTGGGGATCCCAGGAAATTCCAAGAACATTCTACACTCCCCTGAGCATGGGATCATCACCTTTTCATTTTAACACCCATACTGCTTTCAAATCTATGAGTAATATGCTGCCTAATTTTGCTAAATGAATTGTAATTACAGTAATTCATGCCTGTAGCTCGTGCCCTTTTGTGGGAGGTTTTTGCTGTGAGAGCCATTGTATCATCTTCTCTTTGAATCTACAGTTTGAGAACTGATCTCATGGAGCTCTGATGGATCAGCTCGTGTGTTATGGCTCTGTGTGGATAAGGGGTTTAATTATGTAATTTCATCATTTATTTTTCTGTGAATTGAATTGCATTTCATTGCTTTGTATTTCATTCATTCACTGACAGCTCAAGGTCTAGAATGTGTCTGAATTTCCTCTTTGGTTTAATTGTTTATATGACAAGGTTTACTTCATAATACTTCATAAGAGGAAAAGTATATCATAGTCTTACAGGATTTAATTTAAGGTAAATGCTTAATTTAACATTCTTTTAAATAAGAAATGGAGCAGTAGGAATAAAAATGTTTAAAATGAGCAAACTGTAGAACTGCTTATTTGAAGTGCTGAGAAGTGTGGTCTAATGAGCTGAGCACTGGACAGGAAGCCAGAAACCTTCAATAGAAATTCCTGATTAGACCCAGCTTGAGACTGCTGTCTCAGGCAAGTTATTAATCTCATCTGAGGTTGGTCAGTCTTCTGCCTGACAACGCTTAAAAGATCCAAATTTGTTGAGTTTTTGTTATTTAACTTTATGGCCCATTTCACATCAGCACTATTCTCAGCCTCAAAAAACAGAAAATAGAATGGGTTGGATCTTCAGCTGCCACTTTCAGCCAAGCACAGCCTAACCCATTTCTCTCTCCTGTTCCCAGCTCTGGGATCATCCTGTTTGTACATTCACCAAGCCTCATGGTCAGAAGAACTCCTCCATGCAGGGCAATGGCACGCTGGGTTTGGAGCTAAATTGTGCCAGGTCTATCTCCTGCACCAAGGCTTGCCATTCACAGACAGTCATTTAGGGACAGGAGTCCCAAAAAGCCCCAAATGCGTTGAATGATTGCTCATTACCATCTTCCCAGTCACCACTGGAAATCTCAGCTGGGCAGTGACAGATGTTCACAAAGAACCATGGGGAAATAACAAAATAAAGAGAGGAGGAGCAGAGCAAGCAGAGCACAAGCAGGAACAAAATGAAGATGAGGTTGTTAATGTGAAGATCAGCAGCTTTCAGGAGCCATGTGCCAGCCTGCAGCTCTCTCCTCTCAATTACAGGTTACTTGCACTGGTAGGGGTTTGCTGGGAGTTGGAAGGCAGAGATGCTGCCAAGCAGCTGCTTGGCAATGCCTTGCTGCTGTGGGGCAGAAGGGCTGCCTGTCCCACTGGTGTCCCAAATTCAGCAGGGAATGGGGGCTGTGATCTGCAGCCCCCCAGAGGCTGCAGCTCCCAAACCTCAGCCTGGGTGGACCTGCTGCCCACCAGGCCCCACTCAGCACCTGCTCCATAGGTTGCCAACCCTCCTGCTAAAAAAGACGATGTGATCATCAAATCACCCAAGCAATGATAATAACCCTCCCTCCAACAACAAAGTCAGAGAAAATACACATTTCCCCTATACATTCAGAAAGAAAGAATAAATTAATTTTCCAAGATGCACAAAACTGAAGATGCCCAGCTGTGTGCAGAGGGTTTCTAAGGAGGTTCCCTGATCACTACCTGTGAGGATGGGAGAGAGTTGCAGAAGCAGCTGGAGGGTGATGTAAAAGCTTTCTGGACCTTAAACCTTTTCCTTTTACTCTTCCTTTGAGAGAGTAAATGCAGACTTACACAGTGAGAAGTTATTTTTAAATTTCCTTATTCTATATTAAGAAGAATAAACCAAACGCTGCAAACAAAGCAACGTGAGTTCTTTTATTCCCAATAAACAATGGGATTTATACTTAAGTGCATGTATGAATCCTACACCTCAGGTCACAATTTAATCTCTCTTTAATTTAATGCCCAATTTAATCTCAATACGACAGCTAACAATTAAGAGAATGCATGTGGAGCCACTTAGGGTTTGATTGTATCGGCCGTGTATTGACGGTGGATCGGGGACTGTTTTCCCGTAGATCATAAAACTTCAGAGCAAAAGATTGCACAGTTCAGAGAAATGTCTCCTGTTCTCAGCAGCTTTCAGGATTAGGACTTTAATGAGCCATGACTGGCTCATACCCATGCATGTGTTGCAAAACCCCTGTAGTTTTAATAAGCTACTTAATTAGCTAAATGTTCCGTAGTGGGCATTTTCAATGCGGTACTTCAGGTATGACACACTCTTTTCTAGACTTAAATCTCAGTCCAAAAAATGGAGTTTGTCATAAAACCTTTGCACAAAGTGATCTTCCACAAGCTTTGTCCTTTTATGCCATAATCTAAGCATGGGTCAGAGGCCCCAGAGATCAGTGAGCACCATCCAGCCTTTGGCAGAATGTGGGAGCAGCTCCCTGGGCTCAGACCTCCAGGCCATCACTTACCGGCTCTGCTTCCTTCTCAAAGCTGCTCTGCCTGGAGAACAGAAGGCTCTGGGGAGACCTTATAACAGCCTTCTAATACCTAAAGGGAGCTTGCAAAAAGGCTGGAGAGGGACATTGGATAAGGGCATGGAGTGACAGGAGAAGGGGGAATGATTTCAGGCTGAAGGAAAGAAGGTTTAGATTAGATATTAGCTAGAAGTTCTTCCCTGTGAGGGTGGCGAGGCCCTGGCACAGGGTGCCCAGAGAGGTTGTGGACTCCCCATCCCTGGAAGTGTCCAAGGCCACTTGGATGGAGCTTGGAGCAGCCTGGGATAATGGAACATGTCCCTGCCCAGACAGGGGAGTGGAATGAGATGAGCTTTAAGGTGCCTTCCAACCCAAACTATTCTGTGGTTCTGTGAAATGCACCAAGAGTACAGGATAATGCAACAGATAAGGAAAAACATCTCACCCAGGTCATGCATTGTAGAGATGCCAAAGTCCCACTTTGTACAAAAGCAAGGATGGGCTGTGCCCTGTGTTAGCCACTTTCACAGATTTCTATCAGTTTAAATGTTTCATAGATTTAAATCCATGCATGTGCCTCACACAAGCCACCTCAGCAGGATTATTTCTAACACACAACTTTGCCTAGACCTTATTTGTCATGTTCCAGCATCCCTCAGTACAAACCTTAAAACTAAAATAAAATTACACTGCGTTTTAAAAAATCACACCCCAAGTGATTTTATATAGTAAACTATTTATTTTAAAACAAGATTAAATATTGTGCCTCACTGAAATATTCTCTCTTAGCAGAGAGCACTCAGATGGAAAATTTCATACATTTCAACTGATTTTTTGCCTGAATGGTTTTCACATATTTTTCGAAAACCTAGTTGTGTCAAATGATTTATTCTCCTCTAACAATACGGTGCAAGCAGCTCGGAAGATGCAAGTGCTGAAATGGTTGACGGCAGTTGGCCAATTAAGTACTCTCCAGTATTCTGATTTTTTTTTTTTTTTGTGCTTTGCACATACCAATCCTTTTCTTAATGTATTGAGGTTCTATCCAGCAGAAAGAATGAGCTAACTGCAAGGCATGCCACATGAGGAGTGGGGAAATGCACGGCGACACGCTCGTATCCAGGGGAGGTTTAGCCAAGTGTGAAGTGGAAAACACAAGGGAAGGGAAGGGAAGGGAAGGGAAGGGAAGGGAAGGGAAGGGAAGGGAAGGGAAGGGAAGGGAAGGGAAGGGAAGGGAAGGGAAGGGAAGGGAAGGGAAGGGAAGGGAAGGGAAGGGAAGGGAAGGGAAGGGAAGGGAAGGGAAGGGAAGGGAAGGGAAGGGAAGGGAAGGGAAGGGAAGGGAAGGGAAGGGAAGGGAAGGGAAGGGAAGGGAAGGGAAGGGAAGCTGGAGCCATGGGGTGTCCCAGGAAGGAGGGGCAGGTGCTGCCTGGCTCAGGAGCTGTGGGCTCCTGAGCTGCAGTCCCCAGGAAGCCTCCCTGGCAGCACATCACTGGAGGAGGTGATAACGGTGCTGCCTGTGCCAGGCAGAGCCAGGCAGCTCCAAACAGCACAGCTCAGATCATTCCAGGCTCCTCAGGCTGCTTCTGGTGCCTCACAGCCCCTCATGAGCTCTTGGGTACCATGAACACACAAACCTCTTCTTCAGAAACATTGTTCTGTCCCATGGAAGGAAGAAAAAAAAAAACACTTTAAAATGTGATGAACTCTTCTCTCTTCTATTACAAAGTGGTAAGAAAGGCATGGCTTTAAATACTTTACACAACTTGGAAGAAGTGACACACATGTACAGTACATAAGCAGTGATAGCAGCAGAATTTTGTCTACTAAAAGACAGCACACTGTCAACTGAAAGGAAAGAAAATTTAGTTTCAGTGGATTTTTTCCCCAAAAACTTTAGATTTGTTTTACTAAAATAAAATAAAATTTTCAAGTTTTCAGAAGCTTTTCATTGAATCACATTCTGCTTTCCCTGCAGTCTTTTCTTCAGCGTTACTGATTATCAAGTAACTCCCAAAATGTTTCTTAGGTTTCTGGGGAGGAAAACCCCTAAAATTTCAATTGTAAAAATCTAAACTCATATTTCAAAACCTTCCCAACTACTGTCCTGCTCAAATTCCTCATTAGACAAGAGACACAAACACTTGTCAAGTGCAGTGAAGACACCAGATATCTGAAGGCCAGTGAGGAAGACAAAATGCTGTGAAGAATTCTGAAGTGATTTACAGCCCAGACCAAATTTATTTATTGCAGATTACTTTGTCTAATCCTTCTCCTGCTGAAGTTATCTCTGCCTTCAGCATCGGGTGTCGATGACAGAAGTATTACCACTACACATCAAAACATTGCTATAATTTCTCTCACAGATCTATACCAGTCACAACAGGTTGCAGTGATTTCTGCTGATAAAAACCTGCAAGAAAACTCTTTTTTTTTTCTTGTTAGCCAGCTGGAGTTAACACAAGTGGCAGAATGAGCAGACACTCCTGGCAGTTTCAATGAGAGGCTCTTAATTACCAGTCACAAGAGTAGGGGTCATCTCCTCTGTGGCCAGGACATTTGAATGCCTCCCTCTGGGTTACACCATTACAAGAAAATGTGTTTGTCTATTTACAGCTCCAGAAAAATAAATAGATTGAGTCAGCAAACAGGCTTTTCAAGGTATGAATTTTGAAAATTGCATTTTAGGAAATGTCTGAGTTGCAGCTAGTCTGTGTAAAAATGAAGAGATACTTATTAGCATTTAAGGATTATATATTGAAATGCTACACATAAAACAATGTCACTTCTTCACTCTGCTGCAGACATGAGTGCTGGGAATGGCTTTGGCCATCTCCAGAGGCTCTGTTCATTCCCACAGAGAGCAGAGGGTGGGCTGAGTGAAAACCTTGCTGGGATTCTCTCCTTCCACAATCCCATCCCATTTCCAAAGAGAACCAGCATTGCTGATGGACTCAGAGCATTTCTCCAGCTTTTAGCCTGGTCCTTCTCTGAACTGTAACTCCTAAAACAAGGATTTTCTACCTGGGGAAGAGAAAGCTCCAAGGAGACCTTAGCACAGCCTTTCAGTACTTATAGGGGCCTGGAAGAAAGAGGGGAGCAAACTTTTCAACAGGGCTGGTTGTGACAGGACAAGGGGAAATGGTGTTAAACTGAAGGAGGGTTGATTTTGATTAGATCAAGGTTTTTTCAGGGTGGTAAAACACCAGCACAGGCTGCCCAGAGAGGTGGTGGATGCCCCATTCCTGGAAACACCCAAGGTCCCATTGGATGGGGCTCTGGACAACCTGCTCTAGTGGAAGGTGTCCCTGCTTATTGCAGGGGGATTGGAGTTCCTGAGCTTTAAATTTCCTTCCAACCCAAACCATTCAATGAAAAATGGGAAGAACCCCTCCAGCGCTGAGGCTGGACTGCAGTCAGAGTGTAAATAGGAGAAAGCCAGGAAATCTTTGTGGGAATGCTGTCAAGAGCAAGGAGGACAAGCTTTGTGCTCAGGGGTCCGAATAAGAACTGTGTATAAAGTTCCTGAAAAACGATTTTTAATACATTTCACTGACTTCCTCCTGCTTTTGAACTGTTCACTTTCATCTCCAGTGTGTTCCTCACTTGATCTGCCATTGGCTTGGTAGATCAACACATGGTCCCTACTTCTGGGTACAGATTTATTAGGATTCCAACCTTGTCTGAGCAGCATGATAAATGCTACTAAATAAAGGAGATATTACAAATATAGGCCTTGGATATCAAGCATCATATTGTCCTCCTTTGTGAAAACAATTCAGCCAAAATTACATATATGGAAAAAAACAGAGTTAGTCAGGATGATTTATTAATTGTACATAACATGCCTGAAGGCAGATTGGGAATGGAATTCAGATGGATGGACACAGAGGAGGATTAGGCCAATAATGGCAAGGCACAGTGCAACTTCTTAGTCACAAATGCTCTCATCACATGAAATTATTTTCACAGATGATTATACTACAGCAGAGACTACAGTCCCTCTCTTAAACATTGCAGAAACTGAAATGCCATTGTGATAAAACTTTTATGCTTACCAGAGACTTTCTGCAAGCGTCTTTCACATCAAAATTTGACAACCAAGCACTTTATTGCAAAGTCTGAAAGGTGCTCAAGTCATTTAATTGGGAAACTTGCTCTTTGCTTAAGTTCTGCCACATCAGGACTAGATGGGACCCTTTCCATATTAAAAAAGAAAACAAAAAAGGAACTAAAAAAGTGTGGGAAATTGCACAAGAGACCACTCCTGTTACCTGAAAACAAATCTTTGCGTTTCTTCTGAGTGATTTAAATTTTCTGTCATAGAAAATAGGACTTTGTTTAGCTCATGATTTATAAATACTGGGCAGAAGTGTTCTGCACTGGTCTGGCTTGCCCATTAACTGGCCTTGGTGATATTTCTTGCATTTTCCCTGCACTGGCCATTGCCAGAGAGAGGCTGTTGCAGTAATCTGACCACACTTTGATCCATCATGGAAAGCCAAGAAAATGCTCTCCCTCAAAGGGGAAGGACAGAGAGGAGGAGAAAGGATTGGAACGGCTTGGAAAATATTTTTAATTTGTAACTAGCAGGAGATCCCAATCCCATTCCCAAATGCACAAGTGGCCCTGGAAGTCCTAAGTAAGGAAATCCCACATTAAAGCCCCTCACCCCTCTCAGGTGAGTTTTACACCAACCTGTGAACCTGAAAGGGCCAATGCAGCACAGCCAGCTCCTGCTCCAAAGAACATTTCTGCCAACAGCAATAAGGAAGACCAAAGAGGAGTTTCACACCAGTAATTAAACCTGAAAGGAAATCCACACTCTGACCCTCCAGCACATGCTGCCCTGTCTCCTTGCAATCCCCCTGTTTTGGTGAGGCAGAGGTGGGAGGAAGGCTACAGATGCTGTCAGACAAAGAGCTGGTCCCTGTTACTGTTGCAGATGGTGGAAGCAGAATCCTTTTTCTTTTCACACTATCAATTAAGCAATGTTGCCAAACCCACATCAGCTTCTCAGTCAAACATTTCATTTCTCAGCAGTGTGTGTGAAGTTTGAGAGCTACAGTATGTTCTGCCAGCGGCCTCCAGAAAGCTGCTTTGCATTGTTTTGCTTAAATGGCTACAAAAGTGCTGTCAAAGAGACACTGTCAACTGCAGCTTTTGTGTTTATGTCTTTTTTTACTTAAAAAAAAAAAAAAAAAAAAGAGAGAGAGAAAGAAAAAAGAAACAAAACCTCGTGGAGTTGAAAGAACTGATTTCTGCTTGTTTTATCAGTCCTTTTTACATTCCTTTGGCAGACACTGGATTTTCCTCTCTGCTATTCACAGTGCAAGCATATTCAATATTGAATAGACCTTTTTGACAGTTTTTGAACCTGTTCCATAAGATTCCAAATGCACTGATTCATGGGGATTTGTAAAGTTCCTAAAACATTAAAAAAAAGTCTACCCTGACTCAAGAATTGTTTTACATCAGGATAATTTAAAACTTCTGCTCCTTCATCTGTATGATTTCTTGGAGCCAGAAACACTTTCACAACAGATTTGTCTGCCTTGTGCACTGAGAGGGATACAACAGCAAACACTCACTGCCTAGAAGTCAAGAAATCTAATTATCAAATGTTATAAAGGCTCTGCTTTTGTCTTTGAACACCGAAATGGGAGTAAAATGCTGGTATTGGAAAGAATAGGCCACTGATTCTTTTATTTTAATGAGTATCAGTGAGAAACAACCACTGGACACATTCAAACACAAACTAAATTTCACTGCTATGGTTGTAGGTTTTTTATTCACTGCATTCTCTGATATTTTGAGTTTCCTAGCAGCCTGGGTATATTTTTTTCCTCAAGTATCCCCTCCATTCCCCTAATGCTGCTTCTCTAACACCAACACCATGGCAGCAATACTCATTGTAGTTTAAAACTGCTCCTGTTTTCTTACTTGAGGGGTATTTCCAGCCTGATCCTCACTTTGGAAAAGCAGATGTGAATTGGTGTAAATTAATAAATGACAATAGTGATGATTACAGTAATGTGTTATGAGCATTCTCAGCTGCTCCCAGACACATGGAGTGGTGGTTACATTTTCTATTCCATGGCCAGCATAAAGGAAATAAATAAAACAGTGGTTCTCAATTTGTTGTCCAGAGACTCACTGGAGTAATTCCCACATAAAGCAGTGAAGCCTACGGTCACTGAGTGCAAATTCAATACACAAGAGCCCACATGTCCTAGTGGAAATTTTTTTGGTAGCCCACAAACAAAAAAAGGATGAAAACCACTGAGGACTGAAGCACATACAAATAGAGCATTAGATCTCTCACATATGTCCTCCTGGGGAAAAACTCCCACAGAAAGCACCAGGAATTAAATCTATAGAAATGTAATACAGCTCTATGGAATTTCCTCTGAAGGCCTATAGAATTTGGTACAGCAGGGAGTCCTTTTCAGAGCCCTTTTTTTTTTCCAGACAACTCACAGAAGGATATAATTCTAATGAATGGGATTTTAAAAAAAAGTAATAGATCGACAATAATCTTCTATTAAATTATTTCCCATAGAAGTATTGACAGCAACAGCTATTAACATTATTTTATAAAACTGGAGAGATATATTGATTAGTGGAGCCATTGTCCTGACACAGAGAACTCAGGCAATTTATTGTTAGGCAAAGGGGTTTGTTCTTTTTCTTTTTTTTAAACATCTGGACTCCCATGAATAATTACTTTAATTAAAATAAGAGACTATTTTATCTGCTCTCCTTGACAAGAACTTTGCCTTATGCTACCTGGCAAATCCACTACTGCCACCGTGTAAATACTTTTCATGGATTTTCTGTGATTTAAGATGCAGTTTTCCCTGGGGATTCCCAGCTCTTGGGGTTTGCCTGAGCATCCCCAGGTCAGCCAGGGAGGAGCAGGCAGTGCAGCAGGGATTGGCTCCATGGCAGTGACAAACCTGGGCACAGCAGAGCTCCTTGCACAGCGAGTGAGGCAGGGACATCCAAACTGCAAAAGGAGAGGGAATCGTGGAATTACAGAGTCATTTAAGCTGGAAAAGCCCTGTAAGACCATCGAGTCCATCTCTGCCAGCACTGCCGAGGCCACCACTGCCCCATGTCCCCAAGTGTTGTGGTGTGTTGCAATATCCTGTTTTACCTTCTCCCTTCCCCCTCGCCCCTCGCTGAGTGTGCCCTGTCAATCAGGCTAACATACCAGCAAGGCGTCGTGTGATAGGTGTCCCTAGTACCTTGAGACCCTGCCCCTTCACCTGGTTGGTGACTCACCTGTCCCCTCCCCTTCCCCTGTCCTGAGCTTAAAATGTGAATGAGACCATGTGGTTTTGTTCTGTTATCAGCAGTAGCCCAGTGCAGACGTATCTGTGCTCATGGAATAAACATCTGGCTACCTTCTAGCAGAATCCGCTCCCTTCTTCTCTTCACCATCGCCAGAAGCTCTCCCCTGAGGTAAACGGAGTCCTGTCTTGTGCCCCGCTGCACTCTGCCGCCAGCCAAGGTATCTTTGAGGTATAACACCGCAGAGCTGCCTGTGGCCCAGCAGCGAAGGTCAGAATTGGCCTAGGCACCATCTAACTGGTTATATTGGGATACATATTCCAATATATTGGCGTCCCTGTGGGTGGCTCGACTCTGCAGCCCGAAAAAGGACTCGCAGTTCCTCAGAGAAGCTCTGGCAGCCGTGCATCCAGCTGAAAGGAGCCTGGCTTCAAGACTCCCAGCTAGAGACTTTGGGAATACTCCCAGAAAAAGTTTCGTGGACTGTTCGGCGCCTTTGGAAAGCCCTGCTTCATTGTGGTGAACAGATTTTCCAGAGGAAGAAAAGGGTAGCTTCTCTTACACCCAGAGAGAGGTCCTTTTCCGGTGGAGACCTGCCTGCCTGTACCCAGCCTACAGCTTCCATTTCACGTGAGTATCTCTGCTTTCGGTAGAGCAGAAGCTCAAAAACAGACTCTGCCGCGAGTTCTGTTCCTTTTTGCCTTTGCATTTTGGCTGCGCAGCCCCACAGACGAGAATTCATAGCGTTCTAGTTTAGCTTTCCTGCTGCGTGTTTCACTGTTTTTTAGAATTCGCGCCGGAGCGGGATCGCTCTCTGCCCTTCCCCCCCGGCTCAGCAGCGTGTTCAGACACGTGTTAGGAGACTTTCTTTCTCTTTCTCTTTGCGGGAGAGGGGGGGGCTCTCTTTCCACGTGGCCGGGGGACCTGCGGGGGTCGGGAGTGCTCTGCACACGCGGCGGCGGGGGGGGGGGCGTCCCGGTTTCGGCTGCCACGTGGAGCGGCTGCTCTGTCTGCTCCGCGGGGGTGCTGCATTCCACCGCGGGGGAGGCTTTGTGTCTGCCTCTATTCGGCAGGGCGTGCCCTGCTGCTGCTGCCCGGGAATTTTAAAAGCAGTATATACAGCTGCATTGTGAAGCTTTTGTCTGCTCGTTATCGCTTTCTATCTGTGGTTTTTTTTAGAAATTGGTAGCTGATTTTAGCTTTGTTTTTGGTCAGGCGGGATTAAGTACTTTGCTTTTTAACATGGGTTCCAAACTTAGCATTGTACAAAGGGGAGTGTATTATGATATTGTTAGCATTTTAATCAAGAGTAATGTGAAATTCTCTAAAGGAAAATTGAAACAGTTTATAAGATGGCTTTTTCTGCAGTTCCCAAACATTTCCCCTGAAGAAATCCACAATATTCAATTCTGGGATAAAGTTGAGAATGAATTGATAACCTTAGGACAATCTGGCAAATTACCCTCAGCTAAATTTGTGTTCTGGAGTTTGCAAATTCGAACAGCATTGCTCAAACAAAAGGAAATGGAGAAAAAGCCAAATGTAAAGCCATGTGCCTCTGCTCTCCCCGTTCCTCCCTCTCCCTCTAAAACCCCTAAACCTCTTTCCCCAAAAAAATCCCAAGCACGTGTTAGTTTTTCGGAGAGCAGTGATGTCCAAAATGGCCCCCAGTCCCTAGGGGCTGCACAAGATGGTGGGTGCCACGTGGCATCTTCCCAAACCTGGTCTTCTTCTTCCCAAAATCCTCTTAAACATCCCAAAATTCCTGCCCCATCCCCCTCTCCTCCTGTTCCTCGTGACACCTTTCCCCCTCCCCCCGCCTTTCCTGCAGTACCCTCAGCTCCGCCCCTTTACTCCTCCCAGGGGGCGGCCGCCGACGTGATGTCACCAGGTGACCCCGCCCCTTGTTCCCACGGTTGCCCCGCCCCCTGCCAGCCCCTTGACCCTGCCCCTTGTTCCCACGGTTTCCCCGCCCCTTGCCGGCTCCCTTTCCCCGCCCCCTCCCCGGGTTCCCACGGTGGGGACACACCCACTGCCTGTCCCCAAACCTGTAGCTGTGATCCCAATGCTTCTGATTCAAGGGATACAGAGCAGGGGACAGCAGACCCAATGCATGGTGCCATGTTGTCGCTAGCTCCTGTTACGTTTCAGCCTGCAGCTCAAGCTGGAGCAGCCCCAACTGCTAATTGGAGTTCTTTTGGACGACAATTGATTAAAGAGATCTGTAAATCTCATAAAGAATATGGTGCATACAGTCCATATTTCCGTGGCCTTTTAAATTCTGAATTAAGTAGGACTGTTGTGGTTCCACATGATTTAAAACAAATTTTTTCATGTCTCATGACATCCACGGAATTCAAATTATGGGAATCAGCATTGAAACAACTGCTAAAAGATGCTCTCCCAAGCTTACAGGCTGATCCAAACACAGCAAAAGACAACAATGGTAACCCCATTACTATTGACCACCTCTGTGGTGAGGGTCAATGGTCTTCTCCCTCAGTCCAAGCTGCTGCAATTCCTGCAGAAACACTTGAGAAAGTAAAAGAAGCAGCTGAAAAAGCATTCTTTTCCCTCCAACCTGAGGGGCCTTTTGAGCCCTATAGTAAAATCAAACAACTACCATCAGAGCCTTTTGTGAAATTTGTAGAAAGGCTAACTAGAGCCATTGAAATACAAGTTAAAAAGGAAAATGCAAGGGAAGCAATTTTAGAAGAAATGGCATTTACAAATGCAAATGAACAGTGTCGAGCAGCAATCCTGAGCCTTCCTATGGAACCTTCCCCTACATTAAAAGATATGCTTCTAGTCTGTAACAGGAAAGTGCCTCTGATGAGTGTTGCTGAAGACACCAGACCAAGGCTGCTGCCAAGACCACCTCAGCGTGTTGCTGTTGCCAGCCCTTCACCTTTTCCCTCAGCACAGCAGTACCCTGGGCAGCAGCGGAGACCGGCAATGGTTGAGCCCACTAAACCATGCCTGCTTTGTAATAAGCTAGGGCACTGGAGTAACCAGTGCCCCCTGAAAGGGGAATTTGATGAATTTAAAAATAGCAGGGGAGGAGAACTGCAAGCCCTCCCTGGGGGTCAACAACAAAAAAACGAAGAATAAAGCGCCAGCCTGCCAGGCGTGCAGACATAAAAGGAGCAGGCCAAGAGAATAAGGGTAGCAAAATAAATCAAGCGCGCAATAATATTAACATTTGTGTAAGTGAAGCAAGTGCTTCAAAGACCAAGTCTGCTAGTCCACTGTTGAAAGTGAAACAAAATAACCTTGGTTGTGATTTAAGTGATTCTGTATTAACCGCATCTTCTGTCAATGAGCCTTACAGGTTGCAGCTGACAGAGTCACTCCACCTGAAGGACACTGACTGGCATTTTGTTTCTGTAAATCCTGAACAGAAAGGTACTTGGAACCAAATTCGTTGTAAGTACATCATCACTGGGGACAAAAACACACCACAAGAGATCGAAATTGCTCCGGGACTGACAACATCAGATCCCAAGCAATTTGTTCTCAGCCTGCACTGTTTCCACCCACCCCTGTTTCTTCCTAAGGGACAAATTGTTGCTCAAGCTATCCCTGTGCCATCTTTACCTGAAAATGTCGATAAACAAGGGCCCACAGTCGCCCGGGTCCAAGTTATTGGGACAGATAAACCCAAATTGTGGTGCAATGTCAGTGGGGGTGGGGAGTCTAAACGCATTGAGATGCTTGTAGACACAGGTGCAGACTGCACAGTGATTCCAGTACGAGACTGGCCAGCACACTGGCCTTTACAAAATGTTGCTGGTCACCTTCGAGGTGTAGGAGGTCTGCAATTGGCAAGGCAATCCAAAAGCATCATTCAATTCGAGGGTCCAAACGGACAATTGGCAAATATCCGTCCATTTGTGTTAGATTATTCAGAACCTTTGTTAGGGAGAGATTTAATGGCCCAGTGGGGTGTCACAATTAATATTCCAGACTCTCCACAGCATTTTTGTGCAGCAGTCATTAAACAACAGCGCCCCACCCAAAAACTTAAGTGGAAAACAGACGAACCAGTTGATGTGAAACAGTGGCCACTCAGTAAACAAAAAATTAAGGTGCTTGAGGAACTAGTAGAAGAGCAACTAAAAAAGGGCCACATTGTGGAGACCATGTCCCCATGGAACTCTCCAGTGTTTGTCATCCAAAAAGCTGACAAAAAGAGGTGGAGACTCCTCTGTGACCTCCGACAAATTAATAATGTAATTGAAGATATGGGTTCTCCCCAGCCTGGTATGCCGTCCCCAACAATGCTTCCTCAAGATTGGAAATTAGCTGTTATTGATATTAAAGATTGTTTTTTCCAAATCCCATTGCACCCTGACGATGCACCGCGTTTGGCATTCTCTGTCCCTTCTATCAATTCAGAAGCTCCTATGAAAAGGTACCATTGGACCGTTCTTCCTCAGGGCCTAAAGGTATCTCCAGCTATCTGCCAGTGGTATGTCTCTTCCCTGCTTTCCCCAGTTCGTGCAGCCGCAGAGAAGGCCATCATCTACCATTATATGGATGATATCCTTGTGTGTGCCCCCAATGATGATTTACTAACACATGCGCTTGACCTAACGATCGATGCATTGATTGTTGCAGGGTTCGAGCTCCAGGAACAGAAAATTCAAAAGATGCCACCTTGGAAGTATTTGGGCTTAGAAATTGGAAATAGGACCATTGTTCCTCAAAAACTAGAAATCAATCCAAGGATCAAGACCCTTGCGGATGTCCACAAGTTGTGTGGGTCTTTGAATTGGGTAAGACCATGGCTTGGTCTGACTAATGAAGACCTTGCCCCTCTTTTCAATTTACTGAAAGGGGGAGAGGACCCAGGTGCTCCTAGGTCTATTACCCCAGAGGCACGGAAAGCTCTAGAAAAGGTTCAGATTGCAATGTCCACAAGACAGGCCCACCGATGCCGGCCTGATCTGCCATTCAAATTTATCATCCTAGGTAAGTTGCCACACCTCCATGGAATTATTTTCCAGTGGGAGGAAAAACAAACACCTAAGGCAAAGGACACACCAAAAAAGGACCGGGACCAGAGGGACTCTCTCTTGATCATAGAATGGGTTTTCCTCAGTCACAAAAGGTCCAAGAGGCTGACAAAGCCTCAGGAACTGGTAGCAGAACTGATCCGGAAAGCAAGGACCCGGATCAGGGAGTTAGCAGGATGTGATTTTAAGTGCATTCACATTCCAGTTGAGTTAAAATCAGGTCAAAATACTATGAAAATACTGGAACAATTGTTTCAAGAAAATGAAGTGTTGCAGTTTGCTCTGGATTCCTACTCAGGACAATTTTCGGTAGCACGGCCCGCTTGCAAATTGTTTGACCCAAGTGCCACATCCACACAGACTTTAAATCCCTCCAGGGATGGGGACTGCACCACTGCTCTGTGCAGCTGTGCCAGGGCTGGACAAACCTTTGGGTGAAGCAATTTTTCCCAAAATCCAACCTAAACCTGCCCTGGCACAGCTGGAGGCCATTTCCTCTTGTCCTGTCCCTTGTTCCCAGCAGAAGAGCCCGACCCCACCTGGCTGCCCCCCTCCTGTCAGCTTTGCTTGTCCTAAGGATAAGGACAAAGGAAAGGGGGAGAAGAGATGAGGCTTTGGAAATTCCTCCTGTCCCAGCTTTCTCCCTTTCCAGTTGCCAAGGGGAAGAAAAAAACCTAATGAAACCAACCTTATATACCTTGTAGTGCAGGGGTGTGTGAACTGATTAAAATATCCTGCAGAAAATACTAAGTCTATTTGGGTTTGATGATTTTCTCTAGATCCTCATTAGTTTTATCATAGATTCATCTCTAATCTTTCACACAGTGAGGTGGCAAAGTCAGATTTGCAAGGATCTATCACACAAAAGCAAAAAGTCAGGGAAGGAAAAGCTGTTTCTTTCTTTGATGATGCAATTATCTGGAAAGAATTTTTTTTTACATTTTATTTCTTGTTGTCTCCTCAAGTGTCCTTCATTTTGTCTTCTTTTCCCTTTTATTCACCTGAATACTGGCTAAATACAGGGAAGCAAAATACTGAATGCTATCAAATTTGGGGACTGAACCTCACAGGAGACTGAGCCTGATTTTTTTTTCCTCCCCCAAATTAAAATGTGCTCTCCATGCTGAATCCTGGCCCCACTGAAGTCAGTGGCAAAATTCCTACTGCCCTCCTCCCCTGGGAGCAGGATTTGGCCCGGCAGGGCTGGACAGTAGCTAAGCCCACCACCTCCCATCCCTGGAGATCTTCCCAAGGCAGCAGTAATCAAAATAATTCATTTGCAGTTCTAAGCCTTTGATGCATGACTGCTGAGAAAGAAGATTTGTGAAAGCTGTGACAAACTTACACCTCAGCTTTCAGAAAAGGAGAAAAAAATCTGTTACTGGAAAATTTGCCAATTTTTCCCCTCTAGCCCTTAATGCAGAGCAATCCATTTGACCATATAATTATTACTTAAAGGAAAGGACTTGGTAAAAGAAGCGTAATTTATGAGGGTGAACAAGGAAACAGATGAGATATAGGGAAGAAATATTAGCAGAAAAAATACAAAAATAAGAGAAACAATGCTGTGTAATGCTGGCAGACCTAAATCAAAGTCAGAAAGGAAAAATGAGATGCTCGTATACACAGATTACGCCACCATCAGTTTTTGCTGGAGAAGGAAGAACCTTGGCAATCAAGATTATCTGATAATTACCTTTCTTAATGCATTAAATTCACTCAGCTTCACCTTCAGGCACTAGCTGAAGAAAATAATGACACACATCCTCATGGTTAATGGTTAAACCCTATTTCCAAGAAATCTATTACATGTGGTGTCACCTAGAAAGCCACACAATAAAGCATCTCTAAAGGAAGCACTGATACAAAAGGATGGGGTTTGGAAACATAAATAGCAGTTGTTTGCAGCAAAACATTTTAAGGTGCAGGCTTTAGTAATACTAATGAAAGTTTGATTGTCTTTGTTAATTAGCTCCCCGCCCTCCTTTGTCAGCTGCAGAACAAACCTTTTCCTGCCAGCATCTCAGGATGCATTAGACATCATTAAACATCACTTTTAAATGAACATTCCATTTAAAAGAGATTAATTTTCAAAGTATGGCAGTGCTTGAAAACTAATCTGTACAATGATACAGCTGCTGAAGAACACCTCCACCACCCAATTCCCCAGAATTTATGGACAGATCAGTCCACGTGCTGCTGCTAATGAGGTTTGGAGGGGCTATTTGACAATCTACTGGTTCACAAAGGCACTTTGCCAAGTGGCCAACCCCTTTCCCATAGGATGTGCACTAGCCCTGGGCCAGCAGAGAGCCAAACACATCATCTACCCAGCCACACAAGCTCTGGAAAGAATAAATTGAATCTGAACCTGTTTTTCATCCCTTCCTGCACATGAGGACCGGTCCCTCACAGGCAGCATCTCCGAGATGAAGTCCTGGTGGGATGATCCTGGTCTCAGGGGAGCAGATGCTCTATCCAACATATTCTCCATGGTGCAGAACCCCCACACAGCACACTCCTTTTCAGATCCTATCCTCTATTCCAAAGGAGTGATGGGGAATTTCACCTTGAAACACTTGGCAGGGAGTTGTTGGGTTGTTCTGAGCGTCTGAATTGGTCACATCAGACACCAGCAGGAACCTGAATCTTCTGTGGTTCATTGCCATCGTCATGGGGTCAGCATGGGAGAAGAAAAATGGACCAGAGCTGCTTTGTAAATACAGAATGAAATGCCATTTTTATGTGAAATTTGATTAGTCTTACAGAAACTGACCAGTTTTCTTTTTATTACTAATTTGTTGCTGAATAAATGGTCATTTCTACTTGAGAATGAGTGAGGTGTTTGTCTGCAGCATGCACAAATTCATGTGCTTCCAGAAAAACCTGGGAAATGGTTCTTCCCAACTGGATGGCCTTTATCTCACAGTGGGTTTCCTTTAAAGTGTAAGCTAAAACTTTCTGTGACAAAAAGACCAAGAAGTTTTAGGTAATTCTTCTAAAATGGTCTGTGGACTCTCATATCTCCAGCTGCTCCACTGAAACATGGAGAAGGAAATCTATCAGCCCCATCATGGAACTGCTTTAATGGTGCATAATGAAATGGAATTTGTTACAGGATTTGGGAAAAGAAATTAAAGTTACCAGGACAGCTGATTTCCTCCAGTGCTAATATAGCTCTGCTGACTCCCACGGGACTCCTGCCTGTCATGGACCTTAATTTAAGCCAACTCTTCAGCAATGTCCGTGAGTAAAGACAGAAATTTAATAACTTTGCTGGAGTCCCAGGAGTTGATGAGATTTCAGAATTATCTTTGGGCACAATAAATACTAAAACGGAAGCTGAATTGGTTTTCACTTGCTATCATTTGAAAGTGTTCTTGTTATTTTTTTCTATGTGGATTGCTTAATTAGAAATACAGGTGCATTCACTGAGCTGTATTTTACTGCCCAACTTAAAAAGCCATTTTTAAACTACTGATACAAAGCAAAACTAATATTTGCTGTTTAATTGGTTTTACTAAAAGTAATTTTAAATGAGTCATTTTAAAAATTAATTAATTTTAATTATACAGTGCAAATATTTATCTGTTAAGTGAGAACCCACAAAATGAATATGAGAAAGGAATAAAGGTGTCACTACAGGGATGAATTGGGCAGCTTCTGTGTCAGTTACTAATGATTGGCCATTATAAATAAGATTTTCCCTTCCGTTGTAGGACATTACTTTGGATATTTTTTGTACAGACTAACCATTAAATCACTTCATGACTCAGAGAGTAATTTTATTCTATCAAAACTCAGGACTGCAATGTACTTTTCCAGGACCAACACCCACACAGCCTCCAGTGCCCTGTGCAGTGGAGGTGAGCAGCGCTGACATTTGGGGCTGCACTTGGCAGAGCACAGCTGGCCCCAAGAGGGGCTGCTCATCAGGGCTGCTGTGCAACACTGGGCAGGGGATGGCCCAGCAGCTTTCCTCGAGCTTTTATGGGTCATGCTGGAGACCAAAAACTGTTTTTATCACCCTCTGCCTGCACCTGACAGTCACATATTATCTGCAGATCTCATGGCATTTCTCCTCTCCTGTGCAGGACTCATGGAAAATGCTGTTAAGTCAATCCTTCAGCTCTCCCAGGTAAAACAGCCACATCTAAACCCTGATTCTGTGAACGTTGGTTCCTTAAGCAGATTCCCTGGAGTTTACTGCAGGAGAAAAGCAACCCAGATTTGGTCATTAAATTTAGATTCTTTTCGCTCATCTTATTCACACAGTCAAGAAAGGTATTTGTATCATTTTGCTTTTCAATGGATGGAATAAAATTAGCTGCATAACAAGTGTCCTTGATCATGAATTATATAAAGCAATGCACTTATTTAGAATTCCAAATACACAAAAGAATTAAAGACGGTGAATGAGGAAATACACCTGCCAAAAGAAGAAAGGATCCAATTTTCCATGCATAGTACAGATCATATTCCTAAAATGGCTGGAGCAGTCTGAAAATATTATTCTAAGGGACATATCCTGACAGTCCCTCTGACAGATGCATCTTAATTGTTGACTGACTGAGATTTTAGGTACCTGCACTAGGATCAGGGGGCAAGGCCAGGTGGGTTCATCCAATGGAACTGCTTAATTTTTAATGCAATTAATGGAAACCCTGCAGCACCACAGAGAGAACCCGCTCTGTCCCATGCCTGCATTCCCATCTTCCCAACAGCTATATCCAAAATGTAGCTGTGCCTCCAGACAGAAATCCAGTCCATGGAAGTTCAGCATAAGGATGGTGATGCTTGAGGTGAGACTAGAGGCTCACCTCAGGTAGATAGCTCTGTTCTGGAGTGGCCAGACCACTGGAAATGTTTATTTCCAGTAAATATTTGGAGACAAAGGGTTTCTTTGAGCATGAGGTTGGTTTTATGGATTTATTAATCCCTCACTAGATTTCCTTTCCATGAGAAAATGCATTTCTTTGAGGCCATAGGAAGGAATATGAACCTTTAGGTGCCATTCTCCACCTTAGATCCAGATCTCAGAATGAGAATCATTCAGGTTGGAAAAGCCCTTTAGGATCATCAAGTCCAACAGCCAACCCAGCACCACCACCACGGGCACCACTAAACCAAGTCCTTAAGAGCCATATTCACATGTTTTTTAAACACTTCCAGGGATGGTGACTCCACCACTTCTCTTCCAGGTTTTCTAGGTGTCTTCATCCCCAGCAGTGCTCATCCATCAGATTAGCAACAGCAATTCTCTGCTTTTGGAAACCAGTGTGGGACAAAGGAGAGGTGGGCATTGAGGGCAGCCAAACTGACCCCACAAGAAGAAGTCCTCTCCAGGAGATGCTCAGCTTGAGAGGTCTTTGGTCCCAGCACTGCAGGTGGGCATCCACAGTCCTCCAGCTGAGAGAAAATCTCCTCCCTACTGAACACCACACACCAGCTATGAAGGTAGAATCCTTCACATTTTGGTGCCCATGCCCCATGATCTGTGACCATTTTAAATGTCACCATCAACGGCTACCAAAAAACCCCAAATTCAAAACAAAGACCCCAGTCCTGGCTCTATGGTTAAGGATCCGGAGCAATTCCAAATCATGTAAGGAGTTATCAAATTAATTTAAGTTTCAGGTCAGACAGTCCTGGGCAGCCAGCTGGACTGGGTTCAGTCTGAGACCCTGGGCAGAATGGATTCCAGCCAATATTAATAATTGCTTTACTAATTGAGGTTCTTTGTTTAGAATCTACAAATTATAGTTCAGGGGCTGAGGCATCTGTCATTCCCTATCACAAAAAATTAAAGCACCTTGATGACAGCATTACTATTTTTCAGCTCTTGTTGAGCATAACAGTTTTGAGATCTTCACGTTGGTAACATGCTTATTTCTCATAGTTTGGTGTTTTCCTTGCTTTCTTTGATCTTTTGGAAATTATTGGAATCACAAATATCCTCTGGATGACCACCTTTCACCAAAGGGAATCATTGCTCAGTGATATAACTGATTTTATCTGCATTAAAAAGAAGAAAGAGAACTCCATGCGACCATTTTCCATTTTATTTGTGCAATAATGTGAAAGCCCAGACCAACTCAGAATTATGCAAAATAACAGGACATGAAGTGTCTAATTACATTCTGACTTTACTGCTTCCTAACACCCTAAGTCAAAGTAGGTGAACTATGAAGAATATGGAATAATTGCAATCATTATCACATAAAATGCACTGTATATGATTTTAGAGTGGTTTTGGGCTAAATCTATCTTTAGCTTAGCCTCATGGTATAAAGTCCCTTTTGTGCTAATAATTCCAAACCCCAGTTCAGGGGAGTGCAAGAGAGCTTGATGAAAGCCAAATTTGAGGGGGTTACTGGAGTATTTAATTCTGCTGGAGCATGAGAAATTCCTCTGATGAAGAAGTCTTGGATATTATTCCACTGATGTTACCTCTGGCAGAGTCTCATGGAGTTGGTGAAAATGGAATCAACCTCTCAAGATCTGGGCCTTGCACAGCTGAATTTCCATGATTATATGTCGAGATAGAGAACTTTAATTGCTTATATCTATGCAACATTTTATGAGATCTGCTACAAGCCCGTAGCTATGAGATCTGCTACGAGCCTGCAGTTCAATCCATTTGCTTTTAAAATCATCTTCTTAAATAAATTTTTAAGAAAACCCTCAGCTCAGTTCAGCTCTTTTATCCTTTATTTATGCTTTGTTTAAAATCACCAGAGTTGATAAGACTGAGCGAGGTTGCTTTGCACCTCTCAGAAGATGTGTGCACATTAAACATATTGGCAATATTTATTTATTCTGCCATCTGTCCCACCAGCCCCGCGTTCTCAACAGTTTGGCCTAGAGAGGGCCAAAAATCACCTGAGCATCATAAACCGAGTCCCCGGCTGTCAGCCTAACACATTGAGCCCACAGCTGCTGTCCTGCTGCCTGATTTAATGAGGTTCCTAAAGTATGTGGACAAGTATTCGGGCTCTTGGTTGCCATGGCGATGGAGCGGGCGCTCGGAGCGGGTGTCAGCAGCATCCCGATCAATGGCAATCAGCTCACGGCCCATCAGCCCTGCAGATGCGCCCGGCCGGCCCTGCCCCGACAGCCCGGCCGGCCCTGCCCTCACGGACACGGCGGAGCTGAGGCCCGACAGCCCGGCTGTGCCCTCACGCACGCGGCGGAGCTGAGCCCAGTCCGGCTCTGCCCTCACGGACACGGCGGAGCTCAGCCCGATAGCCTGACCCTGCCCGCACGGACACGGCGGAGCTCAGCCCGGCCGGCTCTGCCCGCACGCACACGGCGGAGCTCGGCCCGACAGCCCGGCTGTGCCCTCACGGACACGGCGGTGCTGAGCCCAATAGCCCAGCCCTGGCAGTACGGACACGGCGGAGCAGAGACCCGAGCTCAGCCCAGCCGGGCCGGCTCTGCCCTCACGGTTACGGCGGAGCTGAGCCCGGTAGCCTGGCCGGCTCTGCCCGACAGCTCGGCCGGCCCTGCCCTCACGGACACGGCGGAGCTGAGCCGAGCCCAGCCCGGCGCTGCCCACACGGACACGGTGGAGCTGAGTCCCGATAGCCCGGCTGTGCCCTCACGGACACGGCGGAGCTGAGCCCAGCCCGGCCGGCTCTGCCCTCACGGACACGGCGGAGCTGAGCCCAGCCCGGCCCGGCTCAGGGCACAGACCTGCCCCAGGGGCAGCGCTCTGCACAGAGATAAACGTTGTTGTTCGCTCTGTCTGCTCTCTCACTGTTTTGCAAACACGGTGTTTCGTATCCTCTGAACTCAATCGCTTCCCTCAAGTTCCAGGAGAAAACTAGAATCGTGGAATCACAGGTTGTGCTGAGTTTAAAGGGACTCATCAAGACCAACAAATCCAACTCCTGGCCCTGTGTAGGACACCCCAAAAATCCCCCGTGTCTCAGAGCATTGTCCAAACTTGGTCAACACTACATTTCCCAGAGGAAAAGGATTCGTCCATGGACTCAAACATCTCTGATTTTCCCATCACTTTTCACAGCATTTACTACAGTAGACCAGCACTTACATTTCTGAGGCCAAGTGTTTTTTTACTGAGTCAATTCACCTATTTTTGGAAGACAAACATTGATGAACAATCTGTGATTCATGTAGAAGCTTTCTTACCCAGAAGGAACTGAAAAGCAGAGTAGCAATCCAGGAACATGGAAAAAACACATCATTCCAGATAACTCAGGTTAGATTCCCACACGTTTCCATCACAGCAGAAAGGGACTGATTTTTTTTCCACATACCTTCAAAGCTAAAATGTTTTAAGTGTATTTTTTTTCTGTCCAAAAGCATGAAAGGGGTAAATGACCTATTTAAGTATATCCAGAACACTCAAACCTGAATGAAAAATTGTCTCAGACACTCATCATGCCCCAAAAACCCCAACAATTAAACATATTTTAATGATCCAGATCTCAATTTACCACCTTACAGCCTTGTGAGATTATTCTTCAGATCCAAAGGAAGCTGTTTCTTGTTCCTTTCCCAGCCCTTCTGACAGGAGCATTCAGACATTATCTTTCAGCCCAGAATATTAAAGCCCAAACAGCACCAGATCAGAGGGATTAGTCACATGTGTTTACATTGCCTTGGCCATTCAACCTCGCTTGTCCTCAGATGGATCTTAACAATAAAGCAAACAAAGTGGGTAATCAAGGCCTCTGAACAAAGGCAGGGAATTAGAGAGTTCGGAGTTTCTGTGAAAGCAGCAAAAGATGTCCTCAAAGCTGGTACAAACTGACATTTAAGAAAGTATCACGTCAAGTTTCAAAAAATGCTGTATTTTGTAGGGTAGGTGGAAAAGCACAAGGCCATAACGACAAAAATTCAATCCCTCTGGGATCATCTTAGAAAACAAGCTACACATTTCAAGCAAAGAAATTCCCCAACAAACCCACTCCTCTCCATCTGAAAAAGCATCAACAATCAGACCTATTCTTGAGATGGCATTCTGTCACTCATCAAATCCTCTGTGTCCAGAGGGGGAAACAAATTCCAAGGGAATTCACCTGGGGAGCAGGAATTTCCTTCTGTAAGAACTGATCCCATCATTTTTGCTACAGTTGTGAGCAGAGGTTTCACAGCTTTGCTGCTCACCGAAACTGAGCTGAGCCCTCAGGATCTGAGCTGCACCAGCGCTGCAGTGGGGACAGCACGGTCTGTGTCACTCCATGGTTTGTCACTCAGCGAGGTCAGCTCCAGTGCCAACACAGCAAACACAGCCACACCATTTTATTTACAGCTGAGATTTACTTCATGCCATGTACACAGCTGCAGGTTTCATCAGGGATGTCTTACAGACTGGGTTTCCTCATCAGAATAGTGCCATCTTCAAAGAGATGTTTCTTTCTAAACTTCCATGTCTGATTTTCCTGTGACAGCTACAGTGGCCAAGGGATATCTACAAGTTGTAGTATTGCCTCAGCTCAAGGAATCGTTGACTTGGTCACAATCCAAGACTTGCTGATCTTCAGAACAAAATCCACTGCTCTGCTGGTGCTGGCTGCCAGTCCTCATCAGTCCTACCAGTCATGGCAAGAGGAGATTAAAGGCAAAGGCACATCCGAAGCCTCTCCAGTGAGGAGTGAAGCATTTCAGCACTGTGCCACAATGGCACATTTCATCTTGGCAAACTGATCGTTGTCAAGAAACTACTTCTGCCGTGGACATTCCACCTTGTTCTTTTCAGTTTTATGGCATCTTTGTGGTATCTTTGTCTTCCTTTGAGTAATTGGAATGGATAAAGTTGGAAAAGAGAATCTACAGGTCACTTGGAAATAGTGCTGAGGGCTGGTAACATTGTACCCTGTGACCATGCAGACTTCGGTGGTCAATCATGAAATCTACAGCTCATGCAAAATCTCCTCCCACTGCTTGCACAGGACCTGGCCCCACCACAAAAAGCCAAGACTAGCAGATCAATACCAACCTCTCCACCTAACCAGATATCCAGACTATTCTGATTGCCAAACCTATCAAAACTGTGTTTGCTTTACCTGAGCCCTTGCATGGTATTTTCATGATGGTCAATCCTGATTTAAATAAGCAATAAAACTAACAGCACTGACCATTTCCTGTCACTGCAAAGGCAAAACATCTGTTTTGCTGAACTCAGAGGAACTTGGCTCATGACTCAGAACACACCTGAAGGAAAAGGTAACACATTCCTGATGAAAACTGACTCAGCTGTCCAAGGGCAGAAAAATGAACTATTGCTATGTTATCTGAGTCATTCACTTTACTACAGGAGCAGATGGACAGGTGGAAAAGCACTACAGATCTGCTCATTGATTTCCATACTGCACTAGGAGTCTTTGCTTCACAAAAGACTATCACCAGGCTTCAACTTCTCAGACTGACCAGCGCTGGTATGAATGAGTTAATCAAAGACATCCCTGAAAACCTCCGGCTCGTGTCTCCACTAAGGCAGAAAACTGCCTTAAAACTTGATCATGTAATCCTACTCACTTGTTTCTGCAGTGGTGATTTCCACACAAAGCATTTCTCTAAAGCTGAGTGGTCCAGAAAACTATGGTTTGAGATTTTTTTATTGGGTCTTTCTATTTTATGGGATATACAGAAAGTTAAAAAAAAAGTTTTTAAGTGTTTGAGATGCAGTTTGTTCTTACAATATACAGACTCCAGATTTGTAGTAGTGAATGAGAGCTCTGTTCCATCTTCTGCACAAAGACACAATACTGACTTCTCTCCCAACTTGGATATTAAAAGTTAACTTCAAATCCCTTCATGAAATGGATGCTTATTCTGGGGATTTTTATTTGCAGTTTTTGGCATAGTGTGATTTGGTTTATATTTACTTTTCCCCACCATAGCTATAATTTCCCCTTTCAGGATAGTGAAGTGTTCTCTAATTGGCTTTTATTTTGCTTCATATACTCTTTGCACCTCGTAACAGAGCTTTGAAGAGCTCCCACTCTGGTGAGAGAGTTCCTACAGAGGCTGTGCTTGCTGTAAAATATGATGACAGTAGTTAAGTGATACGATCCTCCGAACACACATCCCTGCCATCAGCCTCCAGGAGCCTGCATTACAGGCAAGCAGCAGTCCATAATAAGTCCATATACAACAGGGAGTGATGTGATCAGAGAATGTCCTACTGAAATGCTTGTTCTTATGAAGTCCATGAATATTGCTTTTAAGTGTAAAAAAAAAAAGTAATCTGTTCTGGAAAGACACTTATGAACAGAAAGGGGGAAAGAATACTCTCTGATCTCTTGAGCCAAGCTCTCAAGACATCAATGACTATGCACTCATTTATAATCTCCACTAATTTACTGGCTGCCCTAGAGACACACTTTGATCTTTGGGAAGATCTACTGTATCTCTCTGCTTTGCAACAGGCAATAAAAACTGTTACCCTTATAATAAAGTGGTCTAAATAATGTAGTCATAGCATCTAGCCCCCAATTCATCAAGGAAGATGCCACCTTGCACTCCACATTCATGGCATAAATATTCATCACCAGCATGGGAAGGCTTGGCTGTGCACAAGTTTTGTAGTAGATGTCCTTTCTCTGCAAGTACATGTGCTGTGTGAAAGTCTGTATAATTAATGTCAAGGATCACTGCTACACTTTGAGCTGAGCATGGGAAGCAAATTCAGTTTGCTTCCCAAAGCTGGTTGGTTGGTCAGGCTGCTGTCATTAGAGGCTGTGCTTATTCAGGTTTATTAATCTACAGTGTTGGACATACATGGCAGCACCTCACACCCCAGCAGCACAGGGAGATGTTCTGCAGGAGGTTCTGCAGGGGAAGGAAAGCACATGGAAACCTCAGCCCAGGGGCTGCAGTGCAGAGCCTGTGCTGGCAAAAGGAACCAGGTACCACGGGAGAGGTGAGGAGCAGCACTGCTGCATGTCCTGCCCTGAAACACTCCTGCTCCTCCACGGGCAGCTCTAGAGCTCCAGCAGCAGCAGCTTCTCCTTGCCACAGCACTCTGACAGGCAGGAAGGCTCTTACTGCTCCCTGTGGTTCACTTCCAATGTCCTCCTGCAGACCCAGGCTCAGCTCTCTCCTTCCCTCACTTGTCCTCTGCTCTCTGCCCTTTCTTTGGTGTTCAGCCCCACCCCTGCTCAGAGCCCCTCACAGCCATAGAGTGAGACACTGTGTGGTGTCACGGTGCCACTCACCCTGCCTGCGTGTCACCCCCTTCCCTCCACATCTCTAAAGCTTAATTTTTTCATTAAAGTCCAGCCCAATGTTCAGCAATCACCGGAAACCATTCCTCCTACAGAAAAGCCCCACCATGCACCTGCTCCTCAGTGCAGCACAGAGATATTCCTCTGAAGGAAGCAGAAATATTCCTCTAAAACTTCTGCTCTCACCAGTGGAAGGGGGATGCTCTGCACTGCTGCAAAAACAAGTTAAGAAAACCCAACTAAAACTCAGAAAAAAGCAAGGCCCCATAGTCAACAGACATTTTTGAATATTTTGGCCTAAATAATGAATAAGGCTCCCAAGCAAACACTTTTAGGATTAGCCAAGATTATGAATGTTTCAAGACTGTAAAACAATAAAAATCACAGTCAAATTTAACAGCATTATTTAGCATATGGTACAGATAGAAGAAGAATAATTAAATAATTCAAAGAGCTGAAAGTTACCCATTATAGCTTCTGAATCTGTAGATCCTTTGTACAATTTCTTCATAATGGCAAAAAGCAAATCCAGCTATTAGGGCTACAGGAAATCCCATGGGAGGCATTTTTCTTAATTGTGTAACTAAATTTCATTTTGCTGGAATAAAATGGATTAAATGTTTTCTGCAGTTATAGGAGCAAGGCATAAAGCAGCACCAAGAGTCCCAGATCTCCTGTGCATTCACTTTCTGTCACCCAGGGCAACTCTGGAAGAGAGATCCAACACAGAGCAGGATTAATGACAGCTTGGGTTTGTCAGGGCAGGATCAGCTTCCCATCCTGGAGTACCTGTCTGGGAATTGTGCTCTTAAATAGTGCATCCAAACAACCTCTTTGGTGGGAAGCTTCCAGCTATATCTGAGGCAGAAATGGAGAATAAATTGCCCACTTGCACAAGCCAGTCAAACTTGAAGGGAAAAGCAGATTTGCTGCTGACTTTGCCGAGGTCCCTTTGTAACAGCACAGGTGTCACACAGGAGTGGGTTTGTTTCTGGTGAGGAAGCACCTCCTCAGTGTCAGCAATGAAATAACAGCCCCAGAAATAGAGAGAGCAGAAATAACAGCACCAGATGCCTCCAGAGCTGTCCACACTTGTTGATCCATGGATGCGAGAGAGAGCGCAAGCACGGCATGGGAAATGACAGAATACACATCTGGATGCCAAAAAGCATTTACTGCAGCAGTTGCTCTGGGAACTGCCCTCCCCACTGACTAGCCAGATACACAAGGCTGGAAATATTACCATGGGATTGGCAGATCCAACAGCAGGTTAAAAGTTAGCAAAAGGAGAAGAAACACAGTGGTGTTTGGATAAAGAGAATTAAATACACCTCCTGTCCCCAAACAGACCCAAATCCCAGAGGGAGTATGTCCGATTTTCGGCTGTTTGAAGGGCCTGGAAAGGCCCGGAGTGGCCTTGGGGCAGCCCGCGTATCAAAGGACGAGAAGAGGCTTCAGTTCTTCTTTCGGTCTCTATGTTTATTAATTGTTTATCTAAAAGATTTTCTTTTGGCCCGACAGAGCTCTGCTCAGCAGCCAGCCATGAGCACACTGTGCTGCCCTCCGGGGCAGTCACCTATCTTTATACCCAAAGTTACGTGTACAATATTTATCATTTTTCCCCAATACCTTTTATTCTTATTGTCCGGTGCACTTTCAGTAATGACCAATCCCAAAGTGCCACCATCACCACAGAAGATGGAGGAGGAGAAGAAGAAGAAGAAGGACAGGACACGCCCCAATTCCTCCATCTTACTTCTCTAAACCCCCCTGTACAGAAATCCTAAACCCTGTGTTTCCCTCTCTAATTAACTAATCCCTTCACCATTCACTCCGGTGAAATCCTCCTATCCTCATACAGGTGTCGTCTCCCGTGTAGGATCAAAGTCCAGCCACCAGGCACTTCTGGAACATTCCAGGACTCCCGAGCCCCCCAAGGGTGGTCTCGGTGGCTCGGCACCTCAGTCCTGAGGTGCTGAGATCCCACAGGAGTAAACCAGAGAGAGCTGAATTTTCACATGCAACCAAAGCCAAGAGGAGATAACACAGAGAGAGGTCCCAGCATGGAGCCCACTGCTCCCCTGGAGTTTGGCTCCAGGGAATGGGGACACTCTGGCACAAGTGAGGAGCACAGGATAGCCCCCAGGGTCACACAGGAGAGGAAACAGCAATGCTTTTTCTGGTGGAAAGGGCAGATGTAAAGGCCTGGTGTGACTTCTCCATGGGCTTTCTGCTTTCTTTAAAGTGCCTGTAGCCAAAATTAATGACCAAACAGGCAAAGCTAATCACTCATGCTGGTTTCAATACATGAGCTATTCAAACCCAGTACAATTTTACCTCACGTTTATTCTGAACCTTTCATCCTAAATGCTCTTTGTAAAACTTTAACATGAAAATGGGGCTCAAACCTTGAAGTTTATTAAAATTAATGATTAATACTACCCAGAAGCCAGTCCTAAACCAAACACCAACACACAGAGTCATTTTCTCAAACAGGAACAGAGATGCCCTGTAAAGTCTCTTCACAGCAGCAGACTGAGGGGAAGGAGGAACCCAGTGGGATCAGTTAACAAGGGGGGAAAATGCAGGTGGGCAAGGTGCAGGTGGGCAATATTTAGTGTTTACTACAAGAAGAATGTGTATAAGCTCCAGGAGAGACACTGGAGGTATTTATTATTCCTGCACACCAGTTCAGTGAGATATTGCTGTCACAAAGTGGCACCCATGGCCATTGAGAAGACATCCTGGCCATCACAGGTGGATGCCAGTTTTCCCAGCAGCACAGCAGTATGGAATGTTTGTATCCTGGAAACAGGAGCTCAGGGTTTGGCCAGAGCTCAGCTGGGCCATGGCTGAGAGGAGCAAGACAGCAGGAAAAGGGCAGAGGGTGTATTTGAAACAGAACTGGGGTAGGAAGGGGAGTAAGGACCCTGCAGAGTGCGTGTGGCTCTCTGCTGACTATGGGAAGGAAAAGAAAGAGATTTCCTGCTGCTGTTGGGCAGGCTCCCTCTCCCTGTTCCTGCTGGCTGTACCTGCCATGTTTTCCCTCCAGGGTGATGCTCTGGCCATGCAGGGGTTTTGCTGCAGCACAGGGAAAGGGCCACGGCCATTTCACTTCATCTGCTCCAGGCAACTGTCTCGTTTGCCTGAGCCTGGAGGGGAACAGAACTCAGTGCTATTGTCAAGACGCCATAAAAAAAATTATTCAATAGCAAAAGCCTCCTCAGACTGATCAGTCTGACAGACATTAGATGCTCCATGGCTTTTGTTGCCCTCATAGAAAGCCAGAAAAATGATGGTCAAATAAGTGAAGTACTATGGATTGCACTAATGAAACATAGGAGAACTTTGTCCTGTAATTTGCCATGGATAAATGAGCTATTTTCCCCCATTCATACCACATCTTTGTTAACAGCTCTTTTTGGAAAGGCTGAATCTCTGTGACTAAGGGTGAAAGCTGAAATTAACTCATGGTATATAAGATTTATAGACATGTATATAACAACGTGGCTTTCCATTAAGATGCTCAGACTCAAACATGTACTAATACTTTTATTTTTCTAAATATCCTTATTTTTGGGGGGGAAACATAGAAGTGCAGAGCAAAGCCAATCCTGTTCATGTTCTGGAGTGAGCACACACATGGGAGAGCTCAGCTCACTTCTCTTTCTGCAGCTCCAGGGCCCCCCTGGCCTCACTTTTCTGCCCAAGGCCATTCCTTCCCGCAAAGCTGTTGGGATCTCTTTCTCAGCTTTGCAAAAACTACTCAAACACTGCTCAGAGAGGTATTTTAAGAGTTTCGGTTTTTTGGTTTTCACTGTATTAAATTTGTATTTTCCCCGTTAAAAGTTTTCTATTTCTGCCTTGCTGCACCATGTCCCTATTCTGGAATTTCAGACACCTCTGGTGTGAAAATGAAAACTCCGCTTGAACTGGGAGAGAAGAATCAAATGCCATTTGCTGGAACAGGTTTCACACCAAAAAGGGAGCATGGAACATGCTTCTTCTTCATAATTACCATGGAATTTGTGCAGAAGGAATTTGACACAATCAACAGAAATATCAACAAGAAGAAATGTGTGTTAATGAAATATCATGTATTTGGAATTCATACAGAGATCATGAGAGCTCACAGGAAGAACACACAGCAAACTCCAGCTGCAATCACACCACAATTTTAGCAGAAATGGCCCCATCACTGAGCAAAATGTCATGATATAAAGTGATAATGTATTGAATTAAGAAAACTTTTTGGAAAATGATACTAGAGGGTCTTTTCCTAAATGGATGGTCATGTTTAATTAGGTTTAAGAGCAAATATGGCAAGGGATCCTCACACAACAGAGCAGACTGCTGTTAACTTTGGCTGCTTCCTGAATTTTCAATGAGATCTCTACTATAAAAATCATTTTGCCTTTGCAAACATTAAGGAAAAACTGCCTTCCTGATCAAAGAATGCCCCCTTTTGGAACATCCCACTCCCACAGAACACAGGTACTGCATCAGGGTGGTTCTGAACACCACATTCACGGATCAAATCTTTTCCTGATGGAGGATCACGCAGTGCAGGCAAAACCAGAGCTCACTTTGTGCCCCTCACTCCTGAACTGTTATAAAGGCAGAGCAATGTTAACACTCCTGTGTAACCTCTGCCAGCCCATGGCTGCACCAAGGCACTCATTTGTGCCATTTGCTTTTCCTGACCAATTTTATAATTCCTATCTAGCTGTATTGAGTTTTCAGCATGGCACTGAGCTTCATTTCCAGAGCAGCAGCCAGGACAAGTTAATGACCCAAAAATGACACTATTTTAGGCTCATGGTGGGCCAACCAATCCCTTCCACCCTTGGACTGAAGGGTTTTGCCTCTCAGCCCTGCAGGGACACAAAGCTTGAAGGCTGCAGCACTCGGAGCAGCTCTGCCCCATTTAGAATCCTGGAATATAGGTGCCAGCCCAAATTTCCCCTTCTCTCTCTCCACTTTCCATTACAGAAGAGATGGCAGCTTCCTTCTAGTCCAGGACAAGATATTTCCTTGTGGATCAAGTGCTCAAGAAGAGGGAAGCACAACAAGGGAAATGATGGCAATCACCTCTGGCCTTTACAAAGGGGAAAGTGACTGACAGATAATCCAGGACTAAATCTCTGAAGACAAATCTTGGGGCTCTGACCTTTAAACAATACCAAATCCCTCAGGAAAAAAAAAAATTAAAAATCAAGGCTAAACTTCTGAGGAGCTCTTTAGACCATTTCAGATCCAGGGGTCCAGTTTCAGAGAGATTTTTTTCAGCACTATTTTGTTTCTGTTGGGAAAAAAAACCAAAAAGCAGGCACTTTTAGACAGACAGGAATAGGAAAGCAATATGGGCACATTCTAGCAGCTGGAAAAATTATGCCTAGAATTAACCAATATAAGTGGACAGCATAAAGCAGGGCTGTTCTTTCTGATTTGTTTTTTGGGGTTTTTTTTTGAAATGCCACACACAGGGCTTTTATTACAGCCCCACATTCCACCTCGAGCAATGGATGTCCAACTGCATCCTTTAAAAAGCATTGCATTTTAAGAAACACAAGAACACATTAACAATGGAATTAAGTAACTGGCACTATTTGTTACTGCTGATTTTTGAATTCCCATTGGCTTTTCTTATTTTCTCTCCCTCCCCTCCACAGAACAAGATAATTAGACAGAAGCAAATAAGATGTACAGAGCTAGAAAACAGAAGAGCCTGACATGTGTAGTGCATGCTGTCAGCCATATGGCATTCTATATATATTGTTACAGATGAAAATCGTACCACACACTGCGCTGTACATTAACACTGGAACGGGATACAGTAATTCACGGGCAGAAACTGATACTATCTGCTGTGTTGGCTAATAGATTTTTGAAGTTTTCTCCATAGCATTTTATTTTAAATGACAGTGTTTTCTATTAATGGGTGGGCACTGTCAGTTTGTTGACCCCGGTCGGGAAGGACGTCTTTTTGTTCCGATGGCAGCCATCATTTCTGTGAAGTGATGCATGTAAAAAAGCCAGGAAATGCAATTCACCTCACATGCGGCTGTCACTCAATCTGACATCTACATGTTGGAGTATTTTCTCAAAGTTTTCTCCATGTGACCTGCAAGTTAAAGATCAGGGAGGTTACCTTCATCCAGCCCATCCATGTGTCAATCATCCCCACCTAAAAATGAAAGTTACAAATAAACTGCAGCTCTATTTATACTCTGCTGCCTGTCCCATCTTTTCCACGTCAATCTCGCCGTCTCTCATTACAGCTACATCATGCTGCCCCCCTTCCTGCTTTGTGTATCCCAGATTAAGTGCCTTTGTTTTTCTGCTGCTGTCCTTCTGAGCATGTAAAGCTCTTAATGCCTTAGCTCTCTTTTTTACCCTGTAAAACTTTGAAAAGAAACTTAGAAACATATTAGTGGTCTTTTTAAATCAGTGCATGGCTAGAAATCAAACAAAAACTCTCTTTTCCATGCAGAAACACAAGGGAAGTAAATACAACCGTGGAGCTGAAGTATCTCAAAGAGAGTGGGGTTAGATGGGATTTTGGGAAGGAATTGTTCCCTGTGAGGGGGTGAGGCCCTGGCACAGGGTGCCCAGAAGGAGCTGTGGCTGTCCCATCCCTGGAATGTCCAAGGTTGGTTGGGGTTTGGAAGAACCTGGGACAGTGGAAGGTGTCCCTGCCATGGCAGGGGGAGGAATGAGAGGAGTTTGAAGGTTCCTTCCCACCCAAACCATTCTGTGATTCTGTGATTTCATTCTTTCTGTGCCAGCTGTTGGAGCACACTGAGGGAACTGCCAAAGGCAGAGCCAGGGACCTGGCAGTGTTTTCCAAAGTCCTTGGTGTATCACTGGCACTGCCCAGTAGAGATGAGCGGTTTTATACGTGCTGAAAGTAGACCTGAACAGAATTACACCAAGGAAAAGAAAATATTACCAAAACCAAAAAATATTACTCCAAATCACCTCTTCCAGTATGCAAGCTCCTTCCTGTGTTTAGAAAAATGCTCAATAAAATCCTGACCTCTTCCTAATTCATAGAGGCAACTCTGCTCCTCAGCCCCTGAACACTGAACTGAAGTTCAGAGTAAGCTGGAAACTGCCCAAGAAATCTTCAATTACTTCAGCTAGAATAAAACTTCATGGGAAGACAAGAGGACTGTCCTTCAAATCCAATGCCTTGGGATCAAGGTCCTTGTACTACCCAAGGAGATAAACTTATCTGAAATATCCACAAAAACACAGAGGGAAGATTTGGGAACAGCTTCCTCTCAATTACCAAGCAAGATCATACAATTTCTTATTTTGCTTAGGTTTTGTTGCCAAAAATCTTGTCTGGGTTTTAAGCATTTTATTTGTTTTGCTCTTAAATCCCAGTTCCCGTTGGGAGATAAGGTGAATCAGGGCAAGGTAGACAAATTCAGAGCCTCATCTCCATGCAGGCAGCAAATTTACTCACAACAGGCTTCAAACGTGGTACATGAGGGTTTCAAACCTTGGTTATACCCAGGGAATCCAGAGGTGAAAGAATATTTTCTGCCTGTCTTCAAAGGAGCACATTTCCAAGCACCATCCTTTGGGAAGTGCCTTATCTGGCAGGCAAAAATAGCTATTGCAGTGCAAAGAGCAGAAAATGAAGCAAATTACCTCCATATTTTTGGCTGGAAATGTTATACCAGATAGTGCCTCTCACAGTCCTTCTCTTCTGCTCCATCAATATTTGCGTACTGCCTACAAAGAGGAGCTGGCTTCACAGAAAACATGCATGGCAAAAACCACAGACATGTCTCCATAATCCAAATACATCTCCCCATATCTCAGCAGCTGGGTTATTTTTCTTAGTGGTGGGGAGTGCAAATTCCAGATTTCCCAGGCAGAGGAGGGGGTTGGACCTAGGTCTGCTTCATGCTTTCATGCTAGACAAGCATCTGACTCTTGAACATAGGCAGGTTGGGATCACCTCTTCCCTGGTTTCCTCTTTGCTTTCAAAGATTCCATTTGAAAAGTGGAAGTAAAGCAAAAAAAAAAAAAAAAAAAGAGTGGTTTGATCAAATGTGGTATTTTCCTGCACGGTTTTATTCTGGCTGCCAAATTTGGGCTGGGGGAGGAGGTCACCCAGCCAGAAGCACAATATGTTCAGTCTGCTGTGGCTTCCAGTGGATCTGCTCCCTTGGGGCTGCCAGATGGAGCCGCACACCCTCCACTGAAGCCCCTCAGCCATATGCCAGGACTCACCCGTGGCTGTGCTCGCCTCCAGCTCTGCTCTGAACAACAACCTATGGAAATGTTTGGATCCTTTGTCTCAGAGCACCCACAGGGAGGTTCTCCTAACCTGCCCTGAACTCCAGAGCAAGAAGTAGCACCCAGACTTCTCCCCCTCCCTCTAGCTGGGTTTTGGATGAAGCTGAAATCTGTATTCCTGTAGGAGTTCAGCAGGATATCTGAAATCTGTATTCCTGTAGGAGTTCAGCAGGATTTCATCCCATCAGTGATGTGGCACAGGTACCTCACAGGTTCCCACTTCTCCAGCCATGCCAGTCCCTCCTGCATCCCAGGGACATCTCCACACTGTGCAGCCACTCAATAAACCACCCAAACCACCCTGGCCATCCTCTGCTCATCCCCACCTCATCCAGGGGCTGGTGGCTTGTGGAACATCCCAAGAACCAGCTGTCCCGAGGAGCTTCCAGCATCATAAGAAACTTTCTGGACTAAGGAGGTAAAATGTCCTCTGTGCCTCAGCTTGTCTCTCTGGAGAGCAAATCTCCTTCTCTGAGCTACAAAATGTGAGGAATTCCTTCTGTTTTCTGACACAGGATGGTGTTTTCACAAGATGGTTTGTAGGAACTGGGACTGTATTAAATGACATTTTACAGCTATTTTGACTGCAAGGCTGTTTACATTTCAGACTCTCAAACCTACAAGAAACAGACTATATTTACCATTTAATCAAAGAATGGCCTCTGAATATTTTGATTTAGGAGATCCAGCATGCCCCAGCATCATGTTTGCTGCCCACACTCACTGACCACAGCTTGTGCTCCCCTCTGTTCACAGGAGGACTTGGGCACAAACCCCCCTAAGACAGTGAATACCTTCATCATTTTCTTGTGTCTCAGCTGGAGCACAGAGGAATGGACTGAGAAACAGGAGGAGTGAAATATTGCAGTGAACTTTTAAACTAAAATAGCAATAGAGAGTTAGATAATTAAATGGGAAACCAGATCCAAATGTCAAATAAGGAGGGGGACATCAAAGAGAAACAGCAATCTCTGATAAAGATCAAGAGAGAAAACTAAAATTTTTATGGCATATGCTGACAAATGGCTGAAGTAAAATATAACAAAGTAACTTGGTTTAGCAATATTTCTACAGATTGTCTGAACTACACTGCTGCAGAGATCAAAGGATAGAGCTGGAAACAAAATACCAAAAGAAATGACACACTACCCTTCTACATCTTCCCTCTCCCACCGACCCCCCTCCCTTTTAAATTCATATTTCAAACCCAGGACTCAGAGGCTGGAAATTTGTAAGAGTTTCTGGAAAGGTCACTCCATCAACTGGGCGAGTGTGAACTTTTTATTTGAAATTTCTTTGCAGCGTGCAAAGAAATATTTATTTTCTGTCCCCATCAGAAAGGTGCTCTGAAGGCAGGTCCAGGCAGCTCCGGCTCGGATCTCCTCTCAGCTGAGCACCAGATTTTCCTGGGATGCTCAGCTCTGCTCTGCCTTTCTGTGTGGGACTCTGTCACATGGCTCCAGCAGATGGGTCTGCTGCAGTTTTTTTCCCAACAATGCTCCCATTGTTGTTATTGAAACTTCTCCTCCTGCTTGAGCCCAGTCCTCATTATGTGCAGATTAATCCCCTGGTTCTGATGACTGTGCTTCTCTATCAACACTCGCCATTTGTGGGCATCCTCGAAACAGAGAATAATTTCTTATTTTTGGTTTGCTTTGTTGACTTGCTTATCACTTCATCACACACTCCAGCTAAATATATTTGTCAATTGAGGCATTTTGAGCATTTTGTAAATAAAAGAGCCATCTGTAATTTATTTAAAGTTTATTTGCAGTAATCTCAAATGCAGGGACCGTGCCAATTATTTTTTTTTTCCTGTTTTTCAATTACTTAAAATTAAAAATGAAATTTCACAAGGAAAAAAAACCTCGGTTTTTCCATTCTACTTGAAAGCCAGCTCTCAAGATAGCTGCTTTTTGTATTATCAGGAGACTGGGCGATAAAGATTATCTCTGACTACATTCTCCTCCTACAAGAGAACAAAGACTCTTTTAATAAATGAAACTCAGATTCTTCCCGCTCAATGAAAAAGGATTGCACTCAAAAATGAAATAGCCAGGTGAAATCTTGGAGTAGATGTTACCTGCAGGACTAAACAAGATTGAATGACCCTTTCTGGCTTGAATCTAGGAAAAGCTTTGGCAGATGTAGCAGATGGAGCCTGTACCTGCTGCAAAGGTGTGATAGCTGACAGGAAATTGCAAGTCCATTGGAGGGCAAGGCTGGACAGGAGGCACAAATGTTCACAGATAAAGTGGTTTAGCTGGTTTAAAATATCTACTTAGTTTAAACAAAAAATTACTTTTCAGGCACTTCTTGAAAGCTGGAAAAGAAAAAAAACCATCATCCTGCACCGCCAAAAGTGTGCAAAATGCTGCAGAGCCTCTGTGGAGCTCTCGTTTTCTGTTGGGTCCTGGAGATTCCCTGGGAGCTGGCAAACACCAATTCCCATCCCCAGCCCCACAAGAACTCAGGGCAAAGACAGATCACAGGGCCCTGACAGCAGGAAAAGGATGTTTCTTGCTCCTCTTGCACAAAAGATGGATTCTATGTAACCCTGGTTAGTATTTAAATATCCAGGAGAAAGGGATTGCTCAGGATCCCAAGAGTGAATTGCTGCACTTTAGGAAATGGATATGTGGAAAAGGACAAGCAGTGAGTTGGACTGGTGGAGACTCACCCTACTGTTCACCAACTCAACCTTTATTAGCAGAGACCACCAGAAATTAAGTGCATCCTGAATCCTTTTGATCCTTCAGCTTGCATGTTTGCCATGAGGAAAGTTCAGCAAAATAAACTGTTGACTTTAGGAAGCTATTTGTCCCCTCTGTGTAATAAATGCTGACATTTCCTCCCTGTGAACCATCTTTTGCCATTCATTACACTCATCCACTGAGTCCCTCCTCTGATGTCTTTCTATTTATAGCTCTGTGTCTCCTATTTTTCTTTTTTTTTTTTTTTTTCATTGCCTTTTAGGATTGTGGAGTCAAAAAACAAATGTGGTGCCAGAGGAGACAATTGCCATTGGATTCTTCCAGGGCTTCCTAATCTGCTTCTGAAACTTCCTGGAATAAATCTCATCGGAGTGGAATGAGCTGGGTTTATACAAGATAAATGTGAGAGCAAACTTTGGAAACTTCCTGCTTAATCACAAAATAATAGAATTTTGAGGGATTTTTTTGAGGTCTTGTGGTTCAACCCATGGCACAAACAGGATCATGATACCCAATGACTTCTGAGGCCAACCCACCTCCTCAGATGGAGACACCACAACCTGTCTGTAAGAGCTATTTCAAAACCTTGTCAGCTCTTGTCCTGTAAAACCCCTCTAGATTTAAGATGATTTAAAACAAAGCTTCAAGTCTTGCATTTAAAAACAGACAAAACTCCTATCAATGAAAAAAAGGAAAAAAAGAACTGCTCTGTCTAAAAACTCTTCATTCATGGCTGTGCACTGGCAGAGATTTCCAAACTCCAAGAGCAAGGAAGAAATTCATTGCTGCGGATGACAAGCAATAAGAATTCTTTGCTAGACAATGAAACTTTTCATTTTAATTCATTTTAATTCCCTGTGACTTCAAGATGCAAAGGATCAAGTGGTTTTGGTTTCACACTTCACTAGCACAGTTTATTTGGAAACAGAAGAGGTGACAGATAACACTACACAGCATTCCACACAAATCCCAAATAACTGCCTGAGACTCCATGGAATTCATGTTTCCCCAGTTCCTACATTGTGCACAGACTTTAGTACATGCATTGGTGGGAAATTGTTGTGCAGTGGTAGTAATTAATGGCAGTAATTAAGTTTCCAGATTATAAAGTGATAATGAAGTGTTGATTGTTGCAGGTGAAGGAATGAGTATGGCACTGTATCCAGTGGGGAGTTTGGTGCCTGCAGCTCTAACAGGCACAAAACTTCATAAATAAATGATTTTCTACTCTTCACTTCCACCTAAAACAACTGGAAGAAAAACAACAAACTTGAAACAAGATATTGATCTTGGTTCTACCAGCATTACATAAATTTAATAGAAAATTACATCATTTCAATACAGTTTAAAGCAGGATGAGTACATTGCAGACTGGTCATAAATCTTGCCTTCTGATTGAATTAATGACCAGTACATGTCCAGCTACAAAATTCCTCATTCAATTCATAATTGATAGCATTGCAATCTCCCCTCAGTTTAAAACATATTTTTATCTTAGGCAGAAAAAAAGATCTTTACACAGCTTTGTTTCCTGTGCTGGCTCTTCTTTGGCTAGAAAGGAATTTGGGATTCCTTTTGCTGTCCTTCAATTCCCAAGATTGTATTTGCAAGAATTATATAAAATTTTAGAGAGGAAAAATACCTGAAAATTTGCAATTCTTAGTAGTTTATGAGGAAAAAAAAATAAATTGATTTTTGGTGATTTTAGAAGGGCTGAAGCATTGCCTGGAGCATGATCCATGATCCATGATTCTTGCTCAAAGCTCACGTGGGAACTTCCAGGGCGATGGGGTAACCTGAGTGGCACTCGAGCCCTTCCCACAGAACAAGGTCCAGCAAATGGAGCAATGACAGCAGCCAAAGCCTCCAGAGGCAGGAATGGAGCCCTGCACAAAGGATCCTCTCCAGGGATCTCCCTCCCAGCTGGAAGGGGCTGGAAAAGGCTCATCAGAGTGCTTTGGAGCAGAATCTCTGGGGGCTGCTCCAGGGCACAGGAGAAGGGATCTGATGGCACGATAGGATCCGATGGCAGAATGGGATCGGATGCACCAAGGCTCCAAAGGCACCTCCAGCCTCAGCTGCTGTGTGACCCTGCTGCTGCTGGTGTGCTGCCACTTTGGGTCTGGTATCTCCTGGTACCTCCATCAGTCAGGGATGCACAGACAGAGAAAGCAAGAAAAAAAAAATTGTGGAAAATGTTCAAGTTCAGTTTAGCCAATGCTTTTTCCTGGCTTTTCCTTTAGCATGCCCATCTCTCCACAGCAGGCATGCCCTGCCCGCAGAGTGCAGTGGGACCCACCTGGGCTGGGCTGTGCACGGTTCCCTGGGATCCTGTTTCCCAAAGAGCCCTCCTGGCACAGGCCAGCACACAGGCAGGGAGGGCTCTGACAGAGCTGGGGCCCATTCAAAGCCAGATAAAAGGGACTGTTCACTCCCATGCTCCAGGTTGTAAGATGATCACCCACAGGTCTCCGAGCAGAATTTTCCCACAGAGCTGGGGAATACCCTGGGAGTTTCCTGCAGTTTGGGAGAATAGCTGTTAGCAAACTGGATGGACCCACAGGCCATGCTAGTACAAACACCAAAGCTTGTAGATGAAAGTTGGGGGCAACAACTGATCCAAGTTATTCCAACAAAATAACTCTGTGGAAGAAGCCACAGAACAGCTGTCAGTTGTTAATTACAACAAACCCACTGCATCAGGAAATTGGCATATACAGGTACTAGAGTTATAATTAAATCTCCAGCAACTGCTATCAGAAGCAGTTTAGAGCACAGGACTCCAGAACTTGTTCAACAGAGGCAAAGAAACCTTTGCAAACACCTAGGTGTGCATATGCACCATGTCCCTCTTACCCACAATCCAGTGAAAAACAAACGTGAAGACATTCAGCTGGAATTATTCAAAACTTCTGAGTCAGGTCTCCAAAAACAGAGGACTGAGTCTGAAGGTCTTTTGTTTTTCTCTCTGTTACAGAGAGAAATGGTTTATGGTAGATCTTTCTCCACAGCCACAAAGAGTTTATTTCCTCTTTTTTATTACATAAAATCTGAGAGTCTCATAAATAAAGCAGAAATATAAAAATCTGGAATGTGAGCAATGCAGCAGTGCTGTGACTGTCTTTGGAGACATCAAGGCAGGCTGCAGTGCAGTGAAGAGGGCACCGAGGCAAAATCAATGAACACTTTCCCCATGAAAGGAAAAACCTCAAAAGAAGTAATACAAAATTTAAGTCAAGAATCTAACCCAAAAATACAGAAAACAGTTTTTAAGGAACAAAAAGCAAGAGATATTAAGAAGAAAACTGCAGAGGAATGTGGCCTAGAGTAGGATTATAGGCTTTTGGCTCTGATTCCTACCATGAGTAAGGATTAGCCTTGATTACACAACGGCTCTGCTACTATTAGTGACTTGCTCACTTGCCAGTTGCAATAAAAGCAATGCAAAATATATTTAGTTAATTTTGACACCAGAAAAGCAGCCACAGGGCAGTTATTTAATCACGATTATGGGAGAAAAGTCCAATTTTTTCTTATCTTCCAGAAGTGGAGGCAGAGTCTGTTTTTACTCAAATCAATGTCATTATGCACATAGAGTCATTCCCTCCAAAATCTCCTCTGTCTTTACCCCACATAAATAAACACCACCACCCTCTAACCTCAGTCTCTGAGGTAATGTTTCCAAAGCACATTTGGTTTTTAAAAAGGCACAGCTCAATCTGAACCAAATAATCTTTCAGCAGAATCAACCAAAACCATTTGCACTCTCTTCTCACACCGATTGCCTGAAACTTGAGATTTCCAGAGGTCTCCTGTCCTGGTAGGTGGGGAACTCATCTGCAGCATAAACACTCCCACACAGCAGCAGAGATTTCACCTACAGCAGTCCTTTCGTCCAGGGGCTCACCACATTCTCAGTCAGACAATACTGAGGGTCATAAAAAGACTGAGCTCCGTATTGCACACAGTCTGACAAGCAGATAAATGCACAAGTTGCTCCCGCAATAAATTACATTAAGGCCTGATTTTAGGATTAATAGGACTTGATAACTTCCCAGAGATGCTGCAAGTCAATACATAATAGGTTTCAGATTTGCTTTAGAGCATCCCTCCCCTGTATGCCAAAACAAACAGACACTGGATCCAAGACAGGTCCCACTCAGCCCCTTCCCTTTCAAACTGAGTATTCCATGTACTGGTTGTTGACTCCTCCTACTGCTGTTCACTGGACCAAAGGGAAAAATTAGTAAGGCTTCCTGCCCCATCCATCTAGAACTCAATTCACCTGAGAGATGAGATTTGAATTTCATTATTCAAAGGAGGAGATGGAACATACATCTGTTTATGCAACAGATTACATTTCCTTGTGTCAGTACAATAGCTGTCTGATCACAGCTATTCAAAAAGCATTTTAGTGTTCAGCTCACTTCTCCTCCTGCTGTCCTCCCATCCCTCCTCAGCTACAGCTCTGACAGTTCTGGGGATCAGCTCTGAGCTCTGCCTGGAGCTCTTCACTTGGTCTTGTCAAAGCTGATACTCAGCCTGAGGAGGATTCTCAGGCAATTGGCAAACACAGGTAAGGAACAGGAGCACTTAAGGCTTGGACATCTTCAGGTCTACATAGCCAGGAAGTTGAAATTTTTGGCAACTCCATTTTTGGGTTAGGCAGCAAATTTTACTTAATATTCCTGGGACAGTGTGGCAGCCAGCTGAAGAGTACTTAAGACTATGTGAACTCTTGGAGGGGTGATCCTGACATCTTCACCCTGAGTGCATCTGTTCTTCAGATTCAGCTTTAGTGGCCCATGCAAGAATCTAGCTAAACTAAAGTTCTTTCCCTAATGAGTGTGCTTTCAGCAGCATCACCTTCTTGATCTGAGTGACTCCAAAAGAACCTTGCTGATCTGAGTGATTCCAAAATCCCTCAAGCACCGCTGCCAGTGCTGGGACACCCCAGGACCATGAGTCTGAGAACCAGGAGAAAGCCTGGACACTCCTTTTGGCATCATCTCCGACTTAAACTTAATTCAGTTGCAGAATGCATTCTGAACTACTTTATGATATTGTCTTGATCCCATCAAAGGCAGGTAGGAAGACACACACACACACACACACACACACACACACAAGTGTTTCTCTGGAGCATCCACTCTGCCCATCTCTGAGTGTTATTCCAGGTGGAATAAGATCTTGTGTAATTCCATACAAAAACTCTCATTCCCAAGGGAACCAATGCAGAACTTCAAATCAGGAAAGACAAAAATGAAAATAGTCTTGTGGCTTTTGCTTTTCCCTGAATTGCCCTCACTGCAATGGGCATGGCAGGAGAGAGGGAAAGTCCAGCTCTGCTGCTGACCGGAGGTTTGTTCAAAGAGAGGGATGGTGGGACTTTGGCTGTATCCATTTAAAAGTAGCATATTGTGCTAACTTTATCTGCAGCAACTGCAAAAGTCTGATACAGGGGACACTTTATCTGCTACTAATCTTTGAACTGATAAATACTTCCGTGTTTCAAATCCAAATTCTCTGAGGCCTCTTGAAGGAACAGGATCCTGCTGATTAAAGACAGTGTTAACACCTCCAGTCCCTGGCCTAGATTTTCAGAGGAAGGTTCAGATTCTGAATCAAAAGTTCAATTCTTTTAAAAGCTCTTTCCTCCCTCATTACTTGTCTGGCCAAGATGGAAATTTGCTATTTGAATTTTTAGAGAAAAAGCATTTGGAAGAGGGTTTGAACTGCTGTTGTTAACCTCACTTTTTTGTCTTAGCCTAGAATCCAGAATTTTAAGTAATCACCTTTACCAAAAAGGATTCTAAGTACAGACCCTTCAAGTTCTCTACTTTACCGAAAAGGATTGTAAGACTCTTCAAGTCCTCGATATTTGTTATTGATTTTGTACACCACAAAATACTGATTTTCCAACACCACAACCAAGCCAAAGGGAGCAGGCAGACTCCTATCTTTACTCTGATACGCCGTTACAGATTTATTAATAGTTTATATTGATTTTGTTTTTTGGTTTTTTAGTCAATAAAAAAATTCCTTCTTTGAAGGTACCAAGCCTTATATCTCCCTGGTCTTAAATAATGGAGCTGGTACATGGCTGAACAACTTCTTGCATTGTTTTATTTATGAATTGCCATATGTAGCTATAATTAGGGTGTTTAAAACACATTATGCTACGCTAAGTAAAGTGAGATTTTTTTTTTTTTTTCTGGAGTATTTTCATCCGGAAAAGCCTCTTTGGGACATTCGCGATGAACACCCGTGCCCAAACCCGCGTGTGGAGGCACAGGCCGCCCTCGCTGAGGGCTGAGGGCTGAGGGGAGCGCGGCTCCTCACGGTTCGCAGCAGCACCATCTGCCGGACAGCCCCCGGCTCCCTCACACACACAGCCCTTCCCGGGGCTCGGAAGGGAACGAGAAGCTCTGACACGGTGCCCAGCGGTGAAAGAGAAGCTCTGACACCGTCCCAAGCGGCGACACCGCTCCGCGATGCCCCGAGGGACAAAGATCCCCGCGCCTCCCGTCCCCGGAGTGCCCACAATACAATAAAGATATCAAACTATCAGAGTGTCCACAGGAGGGCAATGAGCATGGATGTTGAGGAAGATGAAACAGGAAAGCCTTATAAATATGTTTGCCTGGCAAAAGATTTTGATAATATAGAAATTATAAACGAGATTGAAATGAAAGCAAGCTTTGAGATCCCTCAGTTACTGAACAACTGGAAAACAATGGCATGGCCAGCTGAAGGTGATCCCCCTTTGATGGAACAACAGCCTCTGCTTGCAGACAGGCCCAAGGGTCAGAGCAGACCCTACAGCTTGGCAGAAGGGCCCAAAGAGAAGTTTTTAGGGTTTAAAATGTAGCACAGTATGGTAATGTAGTGATTCTTATAGGCTGTATGTAAATGCTATAGGATTTGTATCTTGTACTAGATTGGTTAGTGAGAATTAAAATATTCAAGACAGAAGAAGATTTATGGTATTGTAACAGGAACGTCACTTTGTTATCTTCTTTTACGCTGTACTTTTTTACTCTCTCATCTTCTTTACCACTCTCTTGCCTTCTCTCTCTTTCCCACTCTCTTTACTTCTCTGCTCTGCTCAGAGCTGTGGCTGGCAGCTCCCAGCAGGGCCCTTTGCAATAAACCCCAAATTCCACAACCTGGCTGCAGAGATCTCTCCTCTCCATCCATCCCAACCATCCTACCCCCATCTCTCCCACAGATGGAGAAGGGCCTTGGGAGGCCCTGAGGAGCAGCTGAGGGTTGGGGGTGTGCTCAGCTGGGTCCCTGTGCCCCAGGAGGAAAGGAAAGGCCTGGCTGCTTGCTTCTGTGCAGGGCAGCACCTGAATTGCTTTCCTTCAGTGTGATCAAGCTGTGTTAGAAAGGGTTCAGTGGGAAGAGCTAACACAGATGGTTGTGGAAACCCAGGGAATATTTCTGTGTCTGCTCTGGGGTGCCCTGACCCCCAGAGAAGCACTGACTCTGACCCTCATCCATGGAGAAAATTTCCTAGACTTTAAGATAGACTGGAATCCACAAAAGTGTGAAATAGATTATAGAGAGCAGTGTAGGTGTATCACTGGGTGAGAAATTGAGGTTTTGGGGTTTTTAGTGTGTTGTGGATGGAAGCAAGATGGAGGGCACAGGGTGTCATCCTGGGTTTCTTCTTCATGCTCCTTCTTCCTCCTTCTCCATGGGTTTGGGTGGCATTTTGTAATTGGGCAGAAAATTCCCCACTGGGGGCTCTCTGGGTTCAGTTATTGGGTTAAAAGGGAAAATAATCCAGGTGTCAGCTCTTAATTGGATAGTTTAGTCTTAAAAGACCTTGGAACAAGAGATTGTTGGCCATTTTGTGCCTTCTAATGAAAAGCTGCCCAACTCACAGCAGTGAGGCTGTTTTACTGGTAAGAAATAAAAAACACCTGAGTCTGAACATGAACTGCCCTCTCAAGTGCCTTCAATCCAGACCCAGAGAAACCCATAGATGATTACTGAAAGGAGTGGATGGTGTGGAACACCCAGCCCAGCTCAGCATTGGCACGTCACACATTTGGTTCTTCAGATTCTTGTGCTCTGATTTCCCTTCTGGTGAACTCAGGATACCTTTCTCTCCAAAGTAATACTTGTAAAGCCCTACGAGATCACAGATTTAAAACAAAACTCCAGAGAGACCTTGGAAATGTGTGACAGGCATGGGTTCTACTCTGCCCCCCCTAAACACCATTTCAAAAAAAAATCCCAGAACAAACACTGAAACTCTGTGCCTGAAATAATGTCTGATTGTGAAGGAGCAAAGGCAATAGGATGTAGATTCCCAAACACTGATCCTTAGTGCTTCACTAAATAAAACAATTACTAGCAGCCTCTTATTCCAAAAGATCAGTCAAATAACTTAGATGAACTAAGAAATGTGGGAGATACATTAAACATTCTTATGCTGTATATGTATAAACATGTGCCCATCTCCTAATTTAAGGGCTTTAGTTCTGTTGAAAATGAACTCACAATCTTCTAGGACAAACTGTCCTTCACTTCATCTAAAGCCTGCCATTAAATTCAAAGGCAGGGAGGCTGATCTTTAATGACATTCATCTATTTATATCTCACTTCTTAAATAACTGTAGAAATCTCTTTTCAGTGTGAACGGACTACAGAATATTTGTAAATGCATGCGGGCAATACAATGCACAATTTTGTTCTGTGCTTTCTAGAAGTGCCATCCTCTCAGGTGGAATTACCAGGATTAATTTAAGGACCATTAAAGGACAAAGCCCTTCTTAAAAATGGAACCAGACCAATTTATCTCTTGGTTGCCAAGAAATGCATTTAGGAAAAAATCAGCTACTTTGCATTTTGAACATGAGATAATTTAGTAATGTCAACATGCAGCAAAATGGACTCGAGTGTTAAAGTGACTCTGCCAGGGTGTAATTAAGGCTCATGTCTTGAAGGTTATAAAGCAGAGTTACCTGTGCTCCACTGGGGTTGACTCCACTACACTGGCGAATTATTTTTTTAGGAATAATGGCAAACCATGTCAGACATCTTGCTGCTGATTTAATAACATTAAGCTTCTAGGAGACAACCCCTACCTTTCAGTTAAATCTAAAATAGCAAACAGGGCATTTAAAGAAGGGACAGAAAAATCCTGGCTGCTCCCCTTTCCTCACACAAATACCTCAAAGCACATCACAATCTACAAAACATCAAAGAATCAATTTGAAGAAGTTTAAATGCGCATCCAGACAGGAAAACATAATGAAAATTGCACAGATCTTTTACTAAATTTCCCAGGTTTTATTTGAACTATCTTGGAGGCTTTTTGCTTGAGTTTATTATTCATTGTTTAAATTCTTTGGGGAAGTTTTTCCCAATTGCTGTAATCATCTGTGTTAGCTCTTCCATCCCCACTAAACCCTTTCTAATACAGCTTGATCAGACTCAGGGAAAGCAATTCAGCTGCTGCTCTGCACAGAAGCAACACAAGGCAGTAAAATAGTTCCCTTTTATGCATTTCTGAAAATAGTCTTACATTTAACTCCTGAAACTTATCCATCTGAAAGGTTATCCATTATCTCCTTACAGGAACTTCTGGATTTTTTTTTTCCTGGGGGTCTGGAAAGAATTTAGAAACTACCAGTGTTGCATCCATGTGGGGAGTTAAAATTATTCTCTCAAATATGCTTTGATGCAACTTTAACACCTAATTCCATTTCTTTCATGATGTCCTAACACCAACACAAACTGGTTTCCTCATTTAATCCACCTCTCTTCAGCATTAGTTTCCTCTGTAAATTTTAACATCTTTTTGTTCATGCTGTATCCTTACTCTTGAAAGATTGAATGAGATGCAATAATAATTCTTGGGATACATTTCTGGAATTGTTTGTCACATTAGCAGTTGACTGTTCTGATGTTTTGAGGGGTTTTTTTCAGGTTAAATAGTAATTACAAAACTGAAGAAAAATTAGCTCTCTCCTGACAATTCACTTGATCAAAAAAAAAAAATCCAAATTTATTATCTGAACTAGTGAACCATAACAAAAAAATTCTACTAGAACAGAAAGGCATGGTTTTCATACTAGCTATAATTTTCCAATAAAAACCTTACAGCACAGTAAAGATTAGATCTGGTTGGAAACAGGAATTTTCCCCATCATCTTCTCTTTTTTTATTTTTTAATTAAGATATGAACTCTTCATCCAAACACCAACCATTCAGTTTTCAACAGAGAGGACCTTGATGATGCTGCTGGGAAGGCTGACAAGAGCTGAAATTTTCCATTGGATATAGACAAGATTTTGTCAAAAAGGAAGTGTTATTTAATAGTTCAAAGAATTCCATCTAGTTTAGCTTATCTGTTGTTTTTCAGTTTTTTTGGTTTATTTCAGCTCTGTCATTTTTTGACACACCAACACCCAGCCCTGCCTTTGTTTCTTTATTCCCTGCCACTCTTGATTTGGGTATATTTGAAATAATTTCTTGTTTATCTTTCCATCTTCAGCTGTTTGCTCTTCAAATTCCCTTCTTAGTCTTGCTTGACTTTTTCCTGTAATGGTTTGTTCTTTCTATAGGATCCATTCGGGCAGGATTTCCATTTTCTCTGTTTGGCTTGGATAACCCCTTAAACTGCACCAGCCGACCAAAAATCTGTGCTGCTGATTGAGCAATTAAGATTCTTTAGGCACGTTAATGAAAGGACACTGACAAGTGACTGAGCTATATATAATCATGGCCTTTTAGAACACCAGAAAATAAATTCTCTAATACCAGGTCTTTTAGACCCCATTAGAGAGCACAGCCTGTGAGGCAGCCTGAGCATTTCATCAGGTCGGCCAGGTCTGAGCTGGCTTTTGATGAGCTCCTCATTGCCATACATGAACTTTCCAGATGAGATTCGCTGCCTGATTATTTCCCTGGGGGATGGGAAGAGCACAGCCCTAATTAGCAATCTACTTTGATATGAAATAAATATTAATTGCCTTTTCTAATCTGAAGGTGTCCACAACCCTTGCCTTTTACTATTAACAAGAACCCCTTTTTTCTTTTTTTTTTTTTAAATACTGAGATGTTTGTTGTCCTTTTACATTTAAATAGGTCTTAAACTTGCTCAGGCAAGTTTAAGGACTATTTAAATATAAACTATCTCATAGTTATTTAAATATTAACTATCTAAAGATAAACTATTCAAATATGAACTATCTCATAGTTACAGGTTTGGTTTGTGCTATTATTTAAATATAAACTATCTAAATATAAACTATTCAAATATGAACTATCTCATAGTTACAGGTTTGGTTTGTGCTATTCTTGCAAAAACACTTGGAGTTTTAATTCAATTTTTATGATTTTTCTAGAATCTGTGGGATTATATTGCTGAAATATCAGCCACATATAAACGTTCACCTAAATTCTTTGCACAAACAAGTATAGATAATAAAGACAATATCTATTTTATAGTATTTAAATACTATTATTATTAAAATGTTAAAAGACTACTATATTTATCAAAATATTAAAGGAATACTATATTTATTAAAATATTAAAGGAATATGGACTTACCCCTGCAAAAGTATCTACCTGGAATTAAACTAACAAGAGACTCCTGCAAATATTTCAGGGATAAAGCACCAAATACAAGGAAGTCAAAGAGGTGGCTCTCCACAAAAGCAATTAGAAGTTATCAATGCAGAGGAATGATTAATAATGAGGTTGGAAAACAAGGCATGGGAGTCCTGAGTGTGAGGAACGGGGGTGGAAGCAGAAAAACAGAGAGGAAATGAGAATTCTCCTTTCCAGTCAGCGCTGGATTTTCCTCAAGCAAACCTTCTTTATTCTGCACCACATTTTGCTTTGAAAAAACAGCAAAGCAGTTTTCTTACAAACATCCACAGGAATCATCTTCCTGTGAGAAAGCTCAGGAATACAATGTAATTTTTACAGCCTTTCCTCTTCAGCAAGAGAGCAATGGCAACCTGGCAGAAATAAGAAGCAGGCACGAAAGCCTAGAGAGGATTTTTTTTCTTATTATCACACCATCGCATCTGAAATAATTCCAGGATTCCAGCCAAGATCTTTGACACAAGTATTTGTAATGTTGAGCTGAAATACCAACCCAAAATGCAGCCAAGCACTGTTTGCTAAGACAGAAATCCTCCTGCAGGGTTTCTAGATTTATGTGTCTTCAGGAGATTGGGGGGAAAAAAAAGAAATCCTGAAGTTTTTCTGAACTGATACAGCTTCAGGATTAAGGGTGATCTGTAGACAAAACATTTTGCAAGGCTTTTTATCCCTGCCATGGGAGACATTTCACTTGAATGTTCTATTTCTGGAGCAACGGGGGATTTTTAAGTTTGCTAAAACAACTGAACACATTCTTCAAAACAATACAGTGGGTCCTTCTTGTGAGAGCAAAGCTAATCAAACACACATCCTGTGCTATTGATGTCAGCCAGCTGCTCGTGGCACTACTGGAGTCTCTGCTTTTAGGCCAACAGGACTATTATGGACTGTTTCCTCCATCTGTTCTCAAAGCAAATGCCAAGATGGTCAAGGTGTCGGAACATCCCACTGAAAACTACATCAAAGGAGTGACCTGAGCTGCTGTGCCAGGACTGGGCTCTTTGCAGAGGCAAAATCTGTAGAAATAAATACAACAGCAAATCTAGAAAATATAAGATAATTCAACAGGAACAGCCCTGGATGGGCTTTGAGGGCTCCAAAAGCCCAAAATATCAAAAAGTGTTGTTAAGAAAATATATAATGTGATCCTACACGGCTGCAGCCACTCCTTGTAACCTGAGAATAAAGATTTCCTTAACACAGAAAGAGAGGAGAGAGCTGGAAGGAAAGGATTTAGAGGATGGGTGAGTGAGGTGACTCAGGCTCTGAGAGGCTGGAAAAGGGAACAGGAGAGGAATGGGAAAGGAGGAGGTGATTGACATGGACACAGTGCAAGGAACTAAGGAAGGTGTTGGCAAAGAGCACGCTTTGGTGGAAGCAAAACCACTTCCCACAAAACCGAGTGTGGGGTTTGGGTAAAATCTCCCTTGGGAGCTGCATCATTTGTCTACAGACTGGGAGGAATGGGATTCAATAAGAACAAGCACCTGGCAGACAGAAGCCAGGTAAGGGGGCTCAGGTGTCCTTGGTCTCTGAGCTCCTCTCAGCTGTGGGATCTCAGCTGCCTGGAGGCACCAGAGCAGGAGAGTGTCCGGTTTTCGGCTGTTTGGAGGGCCTGGAAAGGCCCGGAGTGGCCTTGGGGCAGCCCGCGTATCAAAGAACGAGAAGAAGCTTCAGTTCTTCTTTCGGTTTTTATGTTTATTAATTGTTTATCTAAAAGATTTTCTTTCGGCCCGACAGAGCTCTGCTCAGCAGCCAGCCATGAGCACACTGTCTCGCCCTTCGGACAGTCACCTATCTTTATACCCATTGTTACGTGTACAATATTTATCATTTTTCCCCAATACCATTTATTCTTATTGCCCGGTGCACTTTCAGTAATGACCAATCCTAAAGTGCCACCATCACCACAGAAGATGGAGGAGAAGAAAAAGAAGAAGAAGGACAGGACACGCCCCAATTCCTCCATCTTACTTCTCTAAACCCCCCTGTACAGAAATCCTAAACCCTGTTTCTCACCCTCTAATTAACTGATCCCTTCACCATTCACCCCGGTGAAACCCTCCTATCCTCATACAGGTGTCGTCTCCCGTGTAGGATCAAAGTCCAGCCACCAGACACTTCTGGAACATTCCAGGACTCCCGAGCCCCCCAAGGGTGGTCTCGGTGGCTCAGCACCTCAGTCCTGAGGTGCTGAGATCCCACAGGAGAGCAGAGGGCTCTGCGGGCAGAGCTCAGCTCAGCTCTGAGTTCTCGGCTTCCCCCTCTAGGAAATGGGAGCTGGGCAGGTCCTGGCTGGGGTTTGCTCCCTGTGGAGCCCAGCCAGCCCAGGCAAAGCTCTCAGAGCCCATCACACCTTCCTTAAAATCCAGATGTTTGCTGCAGCTGCCTGCTGGATGTGTCTGAGGCTGAGCCAGCTCTCCCAAGCAGGATTTCACTGCCATGGCAGGAGGCACCTGGAGGACAGGGGGCAGCTAAGGGGAGAAGAGGAGCTGCCTTTGGCAAAAGCACACACCACCACATCACTCCCACTCCACCAGAGAGGGCAAAACAGCAAATCCAAATGTGTGGGACTGTCCATCTCTCCCACCTGCCTTCCTTTCCCTCCCTGTGCTGTAGGAGCAGGATCCAGTCCCTGACACCTCATCAGGGGTGGCAAAATTCAATTTGATCAGTGCTGCCAAAAGACCTGGATGAATTCTGGCCTGCTGTGCCCAAAAAAGAGTTTGAACTCGTTACAAATTCTAGGCAAGACTCGAAGTTATCAGGGAGATTTTTTTTTCTACAGCAACAGTCAGAAAAGCCTGTGGATTCCAAGCTTCCATTTCCATGTAAAGCACCACATCTCCCTGCCTGACCGACCAGGCTATTATGATTTGTGTATTAAAGCCTTGTGTTTTCCACCTATCGAGTGCATAAACAACAGTTTAACCTTTATCCCAAGGCATGTACACCCCTTTACTCCCAGAAAAATGAATTCATGTTTAGCAGTCAAATCAGTATCAACCTGACCTTTAAACACATCAGTGTTTCTTGGAAAAATATTATGGCTGGGATGCCTGCTGTGGTAAACAATATTAGCTGCTCCAACCCATGGCTGAGCCATGCTGTGAGGAGCCTTATCAAAATAAGGGGGTGAAACCCAGCAGGGACTGCAGATCTTCTGACAAACTCCACAGGATATGAAGAACAATGTAAATGTAACAGTACTGGCAGATATATTTCTATATTACTGTTCCAGAGATAACAGCTAAGGTGAATCATTTCCCACCACCTACAGCACTGAATTATTTCAAATTCTGAAGGGACCATATTTATTTCATTGGTAGGTAGCAATTTACTTAGCTGAAGATCATTATATTTATGTGTCTGTGAAATCCTCACAATAATTATATATTTGAGCTGTCTCAGAAGTGCTATATATATTCTCATTAGTCATGTACTTCCAAGGATATTATCATTTTTTTTTCCTTCAACAACCTTTGCAATCCGAGTGTGAAGTACTGCACTGCACATGAACCTCAATTCTTACAGTTTTCTTAAACTCCAGTTTAATCAAACAGCAGGGTGGCCTATATTCAAATGCAAATGCTAAGCGTGCTATGAAATATCTTCATTCCCTTAAATGACTGCACTGTGGAGCTTATTTAAAACAGACCACACTGTGCAACAAAACAGAGGAGGACATGGGAAAAAAGTCCCCTGTTTGATATTACTTTTGCCAGACTTCTCCAAAAAAGGTAATGAAAATGTTTAGAGCAGGGTAAGGAGATGAAGGCGAGGGGGTTTCTGTCGTTGCAGTCCCGGCTGTGCCAAGCAGTCAATTCCACCCCGTGGGTGGAGAGAGCTCCATTTGTTTTCTTCAATGCACTTCGCAAGTCTCATGTGAAAAATATTTTGAAAACACAAAACGTTGCAAGGCTCTAAATGCAAATGGCAGCCCATGGAGCCAGAGATTAATAATCCAAGGAGGATCAGTACACAGTGACATTAAAACTTGCAGCCCTCAGACCTGCAGGAGAAGATCGTGCTGTCCTTCACACCAGCCTGTGACCCTCCTCAGTGCTCCTGCAGGATCACCAGCTCTGGTTTTCCCTCTCCTTTTAAATGCAAAACAGAGTGAGGTGCCAGGCTGGCACCCCTGGAGGTGGATGCTGGTGGTTCATGTAAACACTCCATCCTTCTGCAGAAAGGCTGAGCCAAAGAAACCCAAGAGCTTTAAAAATATTAATCCCTCACATCACTACTGGCATTCTGTCCAGGTTCTTATTTATTTGAACCCCTTCCACAAGCAATAAGGAAATGGCCTCAGTATTTTCCTTTACCATTCTTGCCAAAATCAGAGAGATTTCAGTTTCTTTCTCCTTTTTGAAAATAACTGAGTAGAAAAAGATTTAATGTCAGACTTGTTTTGATACACCAGGTCATATCAATTACTCACTAGCCTTAGACCTGCCAAAATGACAAGTTACAGCTAAAATCAACAAGCAGCACAGGTAGAAGATTTGCCATTACATCTCATGGTTGGAGTGCAGTAACAAATCAGCCACAGCCACCTTAACACTGTGATATTCCAGCAGCAATGCACTGCAACTACCAAAATCTGCAAAGAAAAGGGCAGAGGCTAAATTCTGTTTCAGGCTGTGCGAGCACAGGTTAAAACAAAGAGAAACAATTCTCACTCTTTTTGCTGGTTTGGGAAATGGAGCAGTGAGGGAGATGCTGAGGAACATCAGTTCCTCCTATCATCAACCCATTTCTGCAGCAACCTTCACTCTTCCCTTTGGCCAGTACCTTTGTGCAAGTGCCTGCCATGAAAACTAAACCCCCATCCTATTGTTAAAAGAAATGTTTCAGTTCAGATCACTGAAGAATCAATTAAAAAAGCAAAAGTACAAAGTTTCCTGGAGAACACCTGCACAGTAAACAAAAATCAAGCAGTAACTGACTTTGAGGAGCTCACTGCACCTCTCACCCTACATATTTATTTATATCTATGCTACAAACCCATGACACTCTTGACTTTGCTGGGGATGATTCGAAGTAGTTCAGTTGCACACAGGATCTACTATTTCTCTTCAGGTGAGCACCTATTTCTACCTATAGAAATGTATTTATTTATTTATTTAGACCCTCCATGGTTGTGGAAGCAAGCACTGAGCAAATGTAAATAAGCATGGCTTGGGAAACAGACAGACTCACTGTGAAATCCCTCCACAGCAAATTAATCAGCCTAAAAGACTCTCACAGTTTGAAATTGGGCTTCCTAATCTATGATGGCTGCCACATTTAGCTTATGATTATATAAAATAAACATCACACCTTTAAACTTTTCCCAGGGCTGATAAATCAGCAAGGAGGGGATGACTCTCACGAGAGGATCATGCCTGTGGTTAGCAGAGTCCCACAGATACACAAGAGATGCAATTATGCTGGAATAGCCAATTCTAGAGCTCTGACATGGCTTATTATTTGACTAGCAAACAAGGAATTTCTTCAACTTAATTGCAGCCTAGCTATTCTAATGCTGATCTTTTTCATCCTTATTTTCCTTTAACTATGGCCTTCACAGAATTTTGTTTTATTTAAATTCTTTGGTTGTTGATGTGCCCATATCTTGGATATGTTTCCTACCTGCTACAGATATGCACAGCTTCTGAGTAAGTGCAGTTGCTGATAAGATTCACCCCCATCACAGCTCACTTGTTAGAAATTTGTGATTCAGAGTAAAGGAATTTGCAGCATTAATTTCAGCCATGCAGGTTCTTAGCTGTGGCAGTGCAACGAATACATTCTGGAATTCCTGACACTCTTGGTGCAATGTTTACCTTTGGAAGCATCAGATGATGTTGTGCCTTGTGCCACAGTGTATGTGAGTGTGATAAGGAATTTATAACTGCAGGAGGCAGCACTGAACACGCATCAGGAATTATCCTCATGCTCTGTGTGCGTGAGGGGAGCTGGGCCCTGCCAGGGGTGAGGAGCTGCAGGTGCTGACCACCACCTCAGCCACGCACCAAGGACACAAACTCGTCCTGCCTGAAGCCATTTCCATCCCCTGCAAGGTAACCCTTCCATCACCCTAAACACGAGGAACAAATGATTTTCACTAATTAACAAACAGCCTTGGCACAGGGCCCAGCCCCGACTGCTCCGGTGCCGGCTGGAAGGAGCACGGCAGAGCAACTGCTCTGGCAGGTTTGGGACCTGAAAGGTCAAGTAATTACCAGCCCTTCGGAGGCATAAACTGCCTTTAAAGCCAGCAGAGCAAGCAAAAACTATTAGGAGATTCATCCAACATTTATCTTTTAACTTGTTATCTCCGATACACAAACTCATTCTTATACTGTTTGCATTGCGGTGCATAAAATATTAAAATTAAAAGGCTTAGGGACTTCTGAGGGGAAAAAAGAGAGTAAAACTATTTTAGATTCAGAAGCATTTCATCAATATGGAGTGTATTTGCATACTGGAATCAGAGAGTCCTGATTATGCATGTTTATTGATTTTGGCTTTGTTTTGATTAATGATAAAACTATGATCCTTCTTGTAAGGTAGCAGAGCTTGAGGGAGCTCAGTGCAATACAAATGTTTTGTATTTTAAGAAATCCTATTTATGCAAATAAGAGCACATTCACATGCATTTTGCTCAAGCATGGTTGTAACAAAGCTCTCCAAACATTCTCTTTTATACTCTGGATAATTTGGGGAGGCATGTTTAATACAAAAATGCCGCATAACAATTACTTTTTTCTTCATTATGAATGGCTCCCATTATATCACCTTGGACAAAAGAACAAGCTTCAATTCCCACTGAGCCTAATTTATTATCACAGCCAAAGATATTGTTTTGTGTCAGAGTGAATGCAATATTTCTAGAAATGGACTGCAAAAATCCTGCTGGGGGAAGTTCAAGGGGACTAGGGAGAAGTGAAAAACAAAAAACAATCTGGAGCTGGCTGGAAAAGTTTTTGCATTTCTGGAAAAGCAATGTTGGCATGTTTGCCTCCAGCCCAGAAAGGGGGAGAGAGGCTTCCACCAGACAAAGCAGCTGTAGATACTCATTATCAGAGTGCAAGGAAAACGTGAGGACGGACTCCCAATGTGTCATGTCCTGAGGACATCAAGAGTTGTGACAGATTCTATTCCTGCCTTAGTTACCAGCATTTAGACCATCCACTGGGCAGTGGACTGAAATGATTCTGAATTTATCCAACCAGACATCTGCACATCAAGACAAATAAAATTATCAGTTGGCCTGTGTTCTGACACATGAATTATCTCACAAATCTCAGCAGGATCTTTGCCTGTATGACAGCTGCCATATTGGCCTCTGATATCTGCTTTGGCAGCAAGGTCAGAATCTGGAGTCTGAACAGAAGAGCAACCTGAGAATAAGCGAGGGAGTGGAGGTGAGGAAAATCCTCCTCCTTAAGTTATAATTCCCAAACACTCTTTTTTGACAACTTAGTAGTCCAAAGGTGTGTTGTAGGAGAAGGATACGGAACAAAAGCGTCCATGTCTGCAAGCAAGGCTGACCCATCTGCTCAGAGACCTTCTGACAGCTTCTTTCTGAAGGACAGTGGGGTTGGTTTGCCTCCTGTGGGCTGTGGGGGCTGGAGACAACAGAATACCAAGAGAATACCATGAGAACACCAATGGAACACCAAGAGAACACCAATGGAACACCAATGGAACACCAAGAGAACACCAATGGAACACCAAGAGAACACCAAGAGAACACCAAGAGAACACCAATGGAACACCATGAGAACACCAATGGAACACCAAGAGAACACCAAGAGAACACCAAGAGAACACCATGAGAATACCATGAGAACACCAATGGAACACCAAGAGAACACCATGAGAACACCAATGGAACACCAAGAGAACACCAATGGAACACCAAGAGAACACCAAGAGAACACCATGAGAACACCAATGGAACACCAAGAGAACACCAAGGGAACACCAAGAGAATACCATGAGAACACCATGAGAACACCATGAGAACACCAAGAGAACACCAATGGAACACCAAGAGAACACCAATGGAACACCATGAGAACACCAATGGAACACCAAGAGAACAACAAGAGAACACCAATGGAACACCAAGAGAACACCAAGAGAACACCAAGAGAACACTAATGGAACACTAAGAGAACACCAAGAGAACACCAACAGAACACCAATGGAACACTAAGAGAACACCAACAGAACACCAACAGAACACCAAGAGAACACCAAGAGAACACCAACAGAACACCAATGGAACACCATGAGAACACCAACAGAACACCAACAGAACACCAATGGAACACCAAGAGAACACCAAGAGAATACCATGAGAACACCAATGGAACACCAAGAGAACACCAACAGAGCACCACCAGAGCACCACCCTTCCTGTCATCTTCTGCTGACTCTGTCTGTGCTTCCACAGCAGTTCAGAGCTGCTCCATGCTGCAGGAAATCTGGTTTAATCCCTCCTGTGTGTTTGGAGAGAGACCCAGTCCAGCTCAGAGGGAAGAGGAGGGGTCAGCTGCACAGCAAGGAAAGGTCAGGCTGCCTCACCACCATGCCTGCAGCTGAAGGACTGTGTTTCTCTTGGAAATTTGGGCTCTTAATGTCTCCACTGGTTAACAACCCCTCTTCTACTTCAAGGACTTTGGTACATGAAATAGATGAAATGTTCACCCTCCTCTTCCAGCTCCAGCTGCTGGGAACTTTTCTCCAGTTTCAGAAGAAATGGCTTTGCCCACAGAAAGCCTTTGCTGGCCAGCACTGACAGAACGAGCATTCCCAGGCTGCAGGGCTCCACTGGGATCCCCTCTGGAATTCCCAGGTCAGGAATGAGAGTCAGGACAGACTGGGGAGATCCCGGCTATTTCCTGAGCACAGGGCACAGGAACTGCTGCTTCCCTCCCAGGTGCTCTGCAAGAAGAGATCAGCCAAGCCGTGAAGGCACACACACATTTCTGCCTCCAAAAAAACCCAAGTTTCACTTGTTTTTCAACTCACTTGAAAAGGCAAATATGGTTTGAAATTTCAAATTTTGTAAGGAATTATTTAACCCAAAGGCTAAAGCTGTTTTATATTTAAGACTGAATTCAGCTTGAAGCATAAAGAAAACTCTAGCATAAATTAGCACATATTGAAAACTTGATGCTAGAGAAATAAAACGTTGGTTTAAATCCAAGTAGTAAACCAAAAAACCAATTTTTTGAATTTGCTGGATACTGTTGGTGATTAAATAAGTAATCAGATCATAGGCTCTCTGAGACAAAATAAAATAAATAAGTATTGGAAAACCTTTGAACTTTGTAAGCATCAAACCCCATGAGATATCTCTATTTATGCTGGAATCAAGTTGTTGCATATCCCTGACATAATTTGAGAGCTCACTAATATCAGTATAAATCTGATAATTCAACTCCCAACTGTAGCTCTTCCACTGATATAACACATCTTAAAATCAAGCTGTTCTACACATCTGCCCTCCTATGGAACCAAGCTGCACTGCAGGTCACAAAAGAGTTGGAAGATCAAATGTTCATTTTCGTCTCAATGATGGCACATTTAATTCAGAATGAAAATTAACATCCCACATGCACTGAAAGTCTTCATAGCAATGATGTAAAGCTGGAAGTGTGGAGATTAACACCAGGAACAAAGATAGGATTAGGCATTTTTGATGGGAAATATTGTGCTTCTGCATCAACAGTCTCCCCCTCCAGTCCTCTTTCTTTTTTAAGTATTTAAACCTGGTGCTTAACTTGGCCCATGAAATATTCTGCAATATGTTGGTCAGGCTGGATTTTAATTTCAACTCAACTGAAGAAGCATTGTTAAAAAGAATCAGTATATCCCAGGGGAATCAGGAAATTACACTTTATTTACTGGGTTTGCCTTGCCCATAAGCAGACAGAGTCATATAGCATCTGATTTCCCAGTGAGGGGAGACACAGCTTGAAAAGGAGCCCTGCCCATGAGCACTGGGCATTGATTAATTAAGCAATAAGATGAGGAGGGTCACTCAGGGTCATTAGTGCATGCCTCCAATGCCACTGCAGTGTCTGGTTAATACCATAGGGTCTGAGCCCACAACAGTTTACATCTGGGCACAGGACTGGGCACTTGTGCTGCTCTGTTTGCACATTAACATTGCCATTTGTAGGTGCTGGAATGCACCAGGCAGCCTAAACACAACCTTCCTTTTTGGGGGTGAGAGAGGGACAGGAGACCTGCATCTTCAATCTGTTTTCATGGAATTGTTTCTGTTACAAAATCTGTCATTCCATGGACTATTGAAAATGACCACAGACATATTGCTATTACAGTAGTCTCTGTGAGCACTGTTTCTACATATCCCACAGCAAAGAATTAAAAGAAAAGGAATTCAAATTCCCAAGATTTTCTAAACTGGTTCAGGCAACCTGGAAAACCACCACGCTCTACCTGGACTGCCAGAGCTGCTGCATTTTGTTTGCAGCAGTTAAACACTGGCCTTGTGAGAAAGCACAGGGATTCCCTGGTTCAGGGGGCTGCCACTCACCTGTGAGCAGGCATTCCTGAATTCCTGAGATCCGGTCCTTGCACTCCCAGAGGTCTCCTCCAAGCACTTCTTTCTTCTGTTTGAATTAAACTTACCTGTTTCAAAGTACATTTTTTCTGTACACCACATTTCAAAAATGGTAATTTGAAATTTTTCACTTTCAGGTGAATATACTGAAGGATAACAAGCTTGACCAGACAAGAGGTAACATGATCTTCATGAAAGCAGCTGAACAAATCATAAATTGGGTTTTACTGGTTCACTTGCACCCACTATGGCTAAACACCCAATTTAAGGTCAGTTGTGATTGCTTCCCTGTTGAACGGATTTCCCTTTAATAAGATATTCCACAGACAATGTTTTAACATCTAGGTATTTTATTACTTTGTTGGGGAAGCAGGAATAAACCAAAATATTTGGGGTGAGGCAGCTCTGTATAGTTCTGTCCCATTCCAGAGTGGAATGGGGGTCTGTCCTTGCCATCTACTGCTCTTTAGATAAGGTATCAGCAGCAGGAGAGTCTTAAGGAAAATGAATAATAGTAATAGTAATGATGATGATGATGATAATAATAATAATAATAATAATAATAATAATAATAATAATAATAATAATAATAATAATAATAATAATAGTGTACTGTGGCTTGAAGATAGAGATGCCTAAGAAGTTTCTATTTAATTTCAGAAATTTCATTTCTTGCCAACCAGCGTGGCCAGTGTATCAACATAAAAATTTCCATTAGATACAGGCCTGGCTGTACTCTTGGTTCAACATCAGCACCACCACAGTAACACCAATATTTTCCTCAGTTAGGGAAATGTTATACCTGTAAAAGAGTGTTTAAAGAAGCTTACATCTGTAAAAGAGTATTTAAAGAAGCTTAATATCATCCCCACATGAACTCTATCACTGTAAATAAATGGGCATCATCTTTGGGCTTAGGCAGAGCTGGGACAGAATTGTCACTGTGTAACTGTGCAGCACAGGGAAGGAAATGGGCTCACCTCCAGGGCCACATCCCCATCAAGTTTCTTCACTCTAACCTTGAGAGCACAAGCTAAGCAACAACATTTCAGCTACATGGAGTGATTAGATTATGAGCACAGTGATTAGATTAACAGCAGATGACTTGCAAGTCAAACTGCTGCATCCCCACTGAATTAGCAGCTCCAGCAGCAGCAGAGCTCCCCCTTGCAGTGCTCGCCACAGCCCCAGCTTTAAGGACTTCTTTAAGGCTTTGGACACCAAGTAAAAAAGACAAAATTTCCATTTTGCCTCCAATTGAACCAAAGCCAGTGTGCTCTCATAGAACCAGGGTCTCTAATGACTGTGAACAGCTTTTCATTGGTCACAACACCTCACAAGTGACACAGCTATCAAAGGGGACATCCAGCTTACCAGGGGCATCACAGGTTGGGCTTTGAGTGAGATCATCTCCTCACATCTCTTTCTCAGCAAGCAGGATGCAAAGAAGGCAGAGAAAACCAAGCAGAGTTTAGAGCAGCGAACACAACACTGCAGGCACAGGCACAGACCGTGTCTGTCACCCAGCACAGCTCCAGAGGCCACCTGAGAACCAAGGGGCTTAAGATGGGCACGGAAACAGCTGAAAAAGCAAAGTGGCAAAGGTGTTACTCTTCAGCTCAGCTCTGTAATCACAGAATGTCTGTTGGATCTCAGGACTGAGGTGCCGAGCCACCGAGACCACCTTGGGGGGCTCGGGAGTCCTGGAATGTTGCCAGAAGTGTCTGGTGGCTGGACTTTGATCCTACACAGGAGACGACACCTGTATGAGGACAGGAGGGTTTCACCGGGGTGAATGGTGAAGGGATTGGTTAATTAGAGGGTGAGAAACAGGGTTTAGGATTTCTGTACAGGGGGGTTTAGAGAAGTAAGATGGAGGAATTGGGGCGTGTCCTGTCCTTCTTCTTCTTCCTCTCCTCCATCTTCTTTGGCCATGGTGGCACCTTTGGATTGGTTATTACTGAGAGTGCACCGAGTAATAAGAATAAATGGTATTGGAGAAAAATGATAAATATTGTACACGTAACAATGGGTATAAAGATAGGTGGCTGCCCCGGAGGGCACACAGTGTGCTCATGGCTGACTGCTGAGCAGACCTCTGTTTGGCTGAAAGAAAATCTTTTAGATAAACAATTAATAAACATAAAAACCGAAAGAAGAACTGAAGCCTCTTCTCGTCCTTCGATACGCGGGCTGCCCCAAGGGCACCTCGGGCCTTTCCAGGCCCCTCAAACAGCCGACATAACCCGGCAAATGTCCTGAGCTGGAAGGTCCCACAGGATCCTCAGTGCAGCTCCTGGCCCTGCACAGCCACCCCACCATCCCACCCTGGGCCTGGGAGTGCTGGCCAAACCCTCCTGGAGCTGTGCAGCCCTGGGGCTGTGCCCATTCCCTGGGGAGCCCGGGCAGCCCTCTGGTTTGACTTTTTAAAACTGATTTTGTTTCAGTTCTGTGAATTTAAGTAACACACTGAAACTCTTTTAAATTAACACAAAAAAGATTTCCTAAAAATGCTGCATAGGCAGTCCCTACCTTGATGCACGCCCAGGAGAAAAAACAGAGGACACCAATACTCCTTGGAAAGGACTGGAGGATGAGGCTGCTGTTTCTGTAAAGAGGGTGTTTGGGTTTGATTTTTTAAATATAACAATGCACAAAAGTAGTCCATCCTTATCAGCAGCACTTAGAACAGTATTTGGCTGATTTAACCCACAGTGTGATCATTCTGCTGAGCCCACCTACACCCACCTGATCCCAAAGAACTCCCAGCCAAGAGCCCTGTCCTGCACTGACCCGAAAACTTCAGGGGAGTCATCAGCCTTATTTCAATTTCTTCCATTCCCAAAGAAACAAAGAAAAGAAAATGCATGTTCAAAAATGTTTTAACTCAACAGGACCTTCCTCACAGACACAGTATTATCACAAGAGTAAACAAACTGATGGTTTCTATCCAAAGTACACAAATTTATCTGAGGAATTCATTATTCATTTCCAAATTCAGTGTCTCCTGTTATTTACCCAAGAAACACTGGCAGAGCATGAGATGTGTGGGAATCACCTGCTTTATTCAACCCACCACAGTTTATTTCAGTTTATAAGGGATTCATGATCTCTTCACTTTCTCCTCTGCAATCTTTATTAGAATATAGTTGAAAATATGCAATAATCCACAGGTACATTTTTTTCTTTTTTTAAAGCCACATTTTAACCAAAAATGGGAATAAAAAAAAAAAAGAAAAAGGGGGAAAAAAGAAATCTGGAGTGTTTCTATTGGTATCTTAAGGCATAACAAACTCCAGCAATTTATTTCACCACATCCAGTTGTAATGCTAAACCACAGATAAACATTACTAATGGAACAAGAATGTGTTCCTTCCTTCTGATGGAGGTCCAAAATTGCCCTTTGGAGTTTGCCAAGCAGCATGGGGCACTTCATTCACCATGTGATTGGCACACACTTCAGTTCTGAATCAGTCTGGGGATGAAACTGTTGGCTAAAGCTCTGGAAATTCTGACTCTGGAGCTGTCAGGCAGGCTGTCTTTACTTTGAGAAAATGCAATTCTTTTTAATAGCACTATGTTACTTGGCTTTTTATTTGGTTTCACATTGTTCATTGATGTTTTGGATTTTGATGTATTGTGTAGCACCCCAAGAACTCTAAGAGGGGGGACTCCATTAAAAAAATGAGTTTATTATTTCAACATGTGCTAATAAACATGCTACACGTTTGGGGGATCTAATCCCATCTATTTTGATGGCACACAAAAAGGCCCTCAGCCACTGCCTGCTGATAGCAAAAAATGCATCTGTTCACTGAAAGGCAGAAATGTCATTTTGTAACTGAGCTCATGTTCAAGGCAGCTCTTACAATGCAGGGAATTCGAAGGGTCAAGGGTTTATTTTTCCATTTATCTTGTAAAAAAAGGAAATTATCTCATAAACTTATGATTTTTTTTTAGTCAACATTATTTTGCATAGCAACAAGCTTATTTGTAGGATATTTCAAGACACATAGCTTAGCTTATTATTTTATTGATATTAATGGAAATGATCCAGAAGAGGAAAACACATCATCTGGAGGTCTGACTCGAGGTGTGACTCAACTGCCTGCCACATCCTAACACCAGTGAATATTCTGGGAGCAGAGTGCTTGGAGGACTGGGTTTGAATTATCTTCCTTGGGGACATGTAACTATAAAATCATGAGCTCTTTCTAAGATCCAGTCCACCCCAACTCAAGCCTCCACGCAGCCTTTCACTTCAGCTCAAGTCTTTTTCCCCCTTATAGCCATGAATCAAATTTTTGAGTGCACAAATGTTGTTCACAACACTCTTTTTCACTTCTACAACTGCTGTGCTTTTACCAAACAGGACACTGATTTTGCACAGCTTCTTTTTTATCTGCTTTCTCTAATGGCTGTCAGCCATGAAACCTTTCTGAAAGGTTTCTCTCTTGCCTGAGCACACAGGGCTTTGGCTCCCTGCTGTGGGAATCCCTCCAGGATCCAGGTCCATTGTGCTCCTGTGTCAGTACAGGTGCTGCCAGCTGCCTGAGGTACAGCCCTGCCACTGACTCAGAAGCTGAAGGAGCTTTTGTATCAAGATGAGGGGCACCCAGTATCAGGTAACACAAGCACAATCCCTGTCTGTGTTCCCCTAGCAGACATATGTCTAAAAAAAAGAACAATCCTGTTTTTCCTTATAACTGGGAAGGCCCTCAGCCCCATCCACTGCCCATGGCTGGGGGCACTGGGAACACTGAGCTGCTGCTCAGAGGGAAGGGAGGGAGCTGGGGATGCTCAGCCTGGAAAAAAAGAGATTCAGGGCTGCCCTCATCACTCTCTACAGCTCCTGAAAGGTGCCTGTGCTCAGGTGGGCTTGGGCTCTTTCTCCAGGCAGCACTGACAGAATCAGAGGACACAGCCTCAAGCTGCACCAAGGGAAATTTAGGTTGGATATTAGGAAAAAAATGTTTTACAGAAAGGGTGATAAAGTTCTGGAATGGCTGCCCAGGGATGGCGGTGCTCCTCTTCTTTAAAGCTTTTCTAGAAATGCATGTATTCAGAGCAATGCAAGGGAATGAACTCTCAAGGTACTGCCAGGTGCATTTTACTCAATGTTTATTCCTCCACCATTGCTTTGAGTAGTGAACAGTTCACACGTGCTCGGTGGGTGTTCCAGAGGTGTTGGCTGGTGAAGATGTCTTGGGTGTCTCGGGTGTCTCGGGTGTCTGGGATGGCTTCAGGGCTGTCTCATCCTCAGTAGCAGGTGTGCTGGAGCGTTGCTGCTGGTCGCTGTGGCTCTGGCAGTGGTGTTTGGGGTAGCGCCTGTGACACTGCTCGTCATTTTCGGGGCTCTGACCTGACACAAACGTGCTCTGGTAGACGGTGACGAAACCCTCGCGGCTGCTCCGGCCCGGCGCGCGAGACCACTCAAAGAAGTTATGGGAGTTCTGTCTCTGCTTCTCTGGATCCAACTTCCTCACGCCCATGCCCTACGGGAAAAACCAGGAAACTAGAATTCATGCAACCATATGACTTGCAGTCACAGCTTCACAGATGAATCTTGTAGCAGTCACTACCCCACTGGGAAGTGAACGAAGCTGTTACCACAGCGATTGCAAGAACTCACGGTCGACCTTTAGCAAGTTAAAAACAATATTGTCAGACTCGCCTGTATGAACATTTTTGGTTGCATATATAATGGGAAATCTGCTGACCTTCCACCTCTCAGAGCTAATAAACCACTTTTACTCTGCATTTCTGTAGCACACCAGCTACTCAAGGCTATTTAGCTACACTCGGCCAAATTAATCTTCAGAGGCACCCAAAGAAATAGGTTAATAATTCCAGGTTTGGATTGCAATAAAGAAACTGAGACAGACCATGAAATCTGAATCTTCAGTGCTATCCCTTGTGTGTCCAAACACAGAGAGACAGAGCCTGATTTTCACACTCCACAGCTCGCAGGAAATTTAGCTGGAATTATGGTTGATCGGTATCTGTACAACAATGAGACACTGCCCAAAGTGCACAGAAATTGAGGTTACTCAGTGAATAATGAATTCCAAAAAGTCTAGGCCTGACAGAGCCCAAAATCAGACAAACACTCTATATCACAATTCACTGATTCCTCCTTTACTCATTACCCTGTGAACTGCACTATTTTTTTGCTGCCTGGAATAATACCAACAATCTAAGGGGAATGGAAGAACATGAAACTGTTGCCCACAGAGAAAAGCCCAAAAAAATTTAATTCTAGTCAAAGTTGAGGCTTCTGCAGCATAAATTTAAACAGGTGTATTGTAAAGAATCCAAAGAATTAGTTTTTGAGATATCTTGTGGGTATCCTATGGATTTTGCTTAAATTTATGATAAAGATGAGTCCGAATATTTGGGACCGCAAATTAGAAGTTCCTGAGATATCTACAAAAATTCATTGCAAGGCAAATCACTTAGAGCAGACTAATAGGACATTTAACTGGGTACAAAACCAAAACAGGAATATTAGAAAATATTAGAAAATGTCAGAGACCCAAATCATGGTTTTTTGCTTCTCTTTGAATCATACCATTCTCAATGACAGTCCCAGAGATGTTCCAGCCCTCTACTAATAAACAGTGCATTTTTCTTTGCTATTTACATTTTTCTCTTCTCACAATTTTAGCATCGATTTTCTCTTTTTTTTTTTTCTTTTTTTCTTTTTTAGGGGACAGAAAAGCTGCTGTGTTTAATCTCTGGCAGACCAATAGATCTGAAGTTGCTTGATTTGCCTCAGTGCTGGGTACTCACCAGGTCAAAATACTCGACTGCATTGCATATGTCATGTCTGTTGTCATGAGAAGAGAATGGGAAATTGTTGTTTCCTGCTTTCTGCAAAAAAAGAAATTAGAGCAAAAAAAGAAAGAATTTTAAACTCTGTTTGGAGTCTATTAGTCTTTGTTCTTATATTGTGAGATTACAGCTGCCTTTGTTCTAGCACAGAAGTCATATTCCTGTGTTAAATATTCACCTCAACATGATTTTATAGGGGTAATGTGGACTTTTAATTTTTTATTAATAAAATGACCAGGAGGATTTGCTGAATATATACATGATTAATATAAAAGTGCAAATTTTCAAGTAAGAAATTATACATTCTGTCTGCAAAGCAGCAAAATGCTAGATATATGTCAGGACTGCCTTGCTTGATTTAGAGTAGGCCTAGAGCTAATTAAAATAAACTACAAAAGGGACCTCAATACTGAATTAGTCTGTGATTTATGCACTGAATGTCATGGACACTGCTTGTTGCAGGGGAAGTTGAAGAGGTATTAATTGCTTAACTAATTTATAATCTCATTCTTTAACATGGTGTTCATCCAGTCTCTAAATGAAACCAGAGTTTCAGAAGAAAAAAAAGACAACTGCAAAAAGTGCTATTTTAGAAATACTGAACATAGCTGACTTTCTAAATGTTATCAGTGCAATATCCCAAAGTTTTAATGTAACACAGTCTAAAAGAAGTGTTTCAAGAATAGGGGAACCTGAATGAGTTTTAAAGATCTTTGTGACTGGAGGCCTGATCCAGCAAGAAGATTCACCAGACACAAAATGTGCCTGCACAGGATCAGCTCCATGGTCAGATCTCAGGATAAATTGTTTACTAGGCAGATTCTCTTCCTTTTTTTAGGTATATTTACCAGTTGATAAAAGCTACCCTTTTCAGGCAGTGGCTAAGGCCAGATGTTCCACAGAAAGGTGGATGTAATATTAACACAGTGTATACTCATGTTACAGTATAATCTCCTTCTCATAGTCCCAAGCTTCCCTTTTAAATATTCCTTCCAAGCCCTTCATTTCTGCCCTTCACTATAGCAAAACCAGTGAAATGAACCCACTGTAATTGCTGTGCTTACAGGAAATAGAAAATGTTCTGTGCCCAAAGCAGATGGGTAAAGCAAAGCCCAGTGATGAGAAAATAAGGACATGAAAAGGTGCTTACAGCACTGCAACTTTTTAAATACTTGTGATTTTTAAAAAGACTGTATTTCCTTTCATCATAAAATTTTTAAACAGATCCCATTTTTAAAATGTTTGAAATGAGGAGCTTCTAACTTTTCAAGGATCAAAAAGAACACCCCTTTGTGTGAACATACTGAATTTCCAACATTCATTGCCAAACAGCTGATCAAATTTCCATTAAACCTTCTTTACACACGGGCTGTGGGCTGAGATTGATCATAATGTATTCGGTGTCTCAATAATAAACGAGAAAATCAGCAGTAATACAGCAGGACTCGGAGCTACTAAAATTATGAGTGAGTAACAGGGAAATATGTTTCTTCCGCAGCACAGGCAGCAATCACGGCATCCCCTGAGGCACAAAGTCTGCCAGCCCGCTGTGACTGCTCCGCTAACGACCCCGAGCGCTGCTCTTACTCACAATTTAGCGAGTGACAAGTCGCAAAAGAGCTCCGAAAATGGGCTGTGCTGCACAGGAACTCACCTGCACCCGAGCTTTGTACTGCAGCGGCATTCTGTGTTCCTGGCCCACAGCGGCTACGGAGTTCAGGACATGCTTTAGTGAAGAGCTTGTTACTGATTCCAGCTCGCCCAGCTCCAGTCCATCGTGAGTGAACTAGAAAATAATGAAGATTATGAGCCTTTAAAATAAAAGCCAACTGGAAGAAAAAAAAAAAAAAACAACAACCAAACCCAAATAACAATTAAATCTGATCAGAAATGTGAGCATAATGGTATTTTCCCGTTTATTTTTTATTACTTGGATTGCAGCAGCACCTAGTGGCGTCTGGAAAAATGAGGAGTCTCCCACACACACAACACAAACCCTACCATAAAGACGTTCAAACGTAGATAAAACAACCAGACAAGAATTTTAGGAATCTTTAAGACGACAATGTCCAGGAACTTTCTGAAAACTGTTTACACAGCAATAACCACCAAGGAAAACAACGACCTCCTAACCCCCCTTCCCCCATGCTACTCCTGCTGTAGCACAAGTTTGAAAGCACAAAACTTTTGGGAACAGCCCAACCCAACATCAGGCCAAAGGGCTCAGAGAGGAGGAGCAGCCGGTGCCAGCAGTGTCACAGTGCCCTGGAATACCAAAATGTCCCAGCCCAGCGTTTCTGATGGGGTCAGAGTGTTCTCCTGGAGGCGAGAACTGAGGCAAACCTTGGCTGGAGCTCTCCAGAAGAGAAGGAAGATCAACCAGGGCTAACTATCAAATATGAGACCTCCAGCATTGCTGGAAAACTGGGCGGCAGGGGGGGGAAATCCAGCCAGGGTTGGTTAACAAGCCAGAACTTTTGCACACTGAATACGTAGGACGCCTTCCTCGTAAACCTCAGGAACGGGAAGACTCATTCCTGACTGAAGGACAAAGTCACCCTCAGCACGGCGCTTTTTCTGAGAGTTTAGGGATCAGAAGCCCTGTGGGGGACACGGGGGCTCCTGCTCGGCCCTTACCCAGTCGCTACTGTGCCCCCCGCTGTGCTCTGACCCGTCCTTAGCCATGGCTCGATGTCACTGCCGCTGCGGCCACTCTGCCAGCGCCACCGCGGTTCCCTGGAGACGCGCTCGGGGGGCGGCCGGGCCGTGGAACCTCCTCCCCTGTGACCTCAGAGCGCTCCCGGAGCTCCACACAACCCCGGGCAGCGCTGCTCCCGCTCCCCTGCTGCAGGGGAGAGGGGAATTACAGCTCCTCAAAGGATTGAATGTTGGAAACAAATCAGTTCTGCACAATCGCTTCAGTGACACTTTACTGCCTGAATGGGAATGGGTGGGGAAGGGAGAGCTGGTTTTGAGGAAAACCCAAAGGATGTTAGAGAAAGAATTTTTAAGATGTAATTTCCGGCTCTTTTGAAAATGGCTTTCCACATACACACATTTTAATTGAAACACACGCCCAATATTACAGAAAACCGTGCTGCGTCCTAAGGATTTTTTTTCATTTGAGTTTAAGCGCTGTCTTGGAAACATCCCAACTATTTAACTGCAGCACACTTGGCCACTTTAGCACAAACTTGGCCTCCTTGGCCATGACAGACTGGAAAGAAGATGACACTTGTGTTCTTTTTGTCTTCAAACTAACAGAAACTAGGTTTAGATTGGATATTGGGAAGAAATTGCTCCCTGGGAGGGTGAGGAGGTGCAGCCCATGGCTGAGGTAGAACGGGATGATCTTTAAATTCCCTTCCAGCCCAAACTATTCTGTGATTCCATGATCTATATCTATGTGTGTGTGTGTATATTAAAAGGTATATGTGGCTATAAATATAGATATAGATGTAATTTAAGAGGCAATCAGCATTTGTACTCCCTGACCAATCAGGAAGCGTACTGCTTCTTGTGGTTTAGAGAAGGAAGAATACAATCTACACGGAAAATAATAAATATTAAAAATCCCATGGGCACTATTTAGGAATTACTTGCTTACTAAAGCCATATGAGCTTAGCTTTGGTTGAACTCAGTGTACAGAGGGCAGGACACTGAAATTTTCAATCCTCTCCCATGCTGAGGTACCCCACGACCAAGTTTTCGCTTGTTTCATTATGGTCCCGGTCATCAAGGAAAGTCAGACAAGCCTGGAGAAAGGGAGGCTCGGGGGAACGTTCTGGCTCAGCTGTGAATGGCCTCAAGCTATGCCAAGGGAGATCTATATGGGAGATTCGGGAAAATTTATTCATGGAAAGGGTGGCCAAGAATTGGAAGGGGCTGCCAAGGGAGGTAGTGGAGTCCCATCCCTGGAGGTGCTTAAGGAACGACTGGCGTGACATTCCGTGCTTCGGTGTAATTGACAAAGCAGGGATCGCTCACAGATTAGCCATGTGTTTTTCCGACCTCAAAGCCTCCCTGACCCGGCTGAGAGCGCCACACCCGCCCCTCACGGCGCCGCCGCCGCCGCCTCCCGCCCCTCACGGCGCCGCCCTCCGAGCCCGCCCTTCCCGCGCCTTCTCGAAAAGTCTCGCGAGAGGCGGCGGTTCCCGGCCGGACGCCCCCGGGAAGCGGCTCCGCTCCCGCCGCCCCTTCCCGGTTCCATTCCCCTCCATTCCCGGACCATTCCCCGACCATGGAGGAGCCCTGCGGCGCGGGCGCCGCTGCCCCGCTGAGGGGAGACGCCGAGGAGCCCAAGCAGGTGAGCGGCGCTGAGTGGGGGCCGTGCTGGGTGAGGTAGAGGGGCTGAGGGGGGGTCGAGCGGTGCCTACAGACACATCCCCTAGTGGTGTTTTAATTGAGGCGGTGTTTTTGATCCTCTTTCCAGTTTGTCAGGGCCGGAGTGCTGTAGGGTACACGCTAATTATGATTAAGCGTTAATTGCGAGCGGTGTTGCTGTTGTTATGCTTAAGTGCATTGTATTTACGTAAGTGGTGTCCTGTGGAGCTGTTTTTCCCGCGACATGTGTTAGTTCAAAGCTCCTCTCACACGGGTGACAGCTGCGTGTTTGAAAAGAAATAGGCAAACACGGGACTTATTTAATTTATTATTATTTAATAATAATAAGGTAGAAGCCTGTTTGGCTTTAATGTTGGTGTTGGGGAACACTTGGTGTTAATAACCACCTACTTTCACAAACTTCAGTGGGAGGAGTCGTGTTCGTTTTAGCCTTTCTGGCTGATTGTGTGTTGTGTGGGCAGCTGACCTTAGTGGCACTTCATTCTTGTGTCTCAGGTGGGCAAGAAGGCCACTGTCACCTGCTTGGATCGGCCACAGTGTGGCCACAGACCAGCACAGGGGTTGTCCCCCTGTGTGTCCCATTGCTGAGTCCAGCCTCACATTCTGGGCTTGGTTCTGGGGCTTTATGTCAGGAAAGACATTGAGGGGCTGGAGTGTGTGCTGGGAAGGGAGCAGAGCTGGGGAAGGATCGGAGCCCCAGGAGGGGCTGAGGGAGCTGGGAAGGGGCTCAGCTGGAGAAAAGGGGGATCAGGGGGGCCCTTGTGTCTCTGCGCAGCTCCTGCCAGGAGGGGACAGCCGGGGGGATCGGGCTGTGCTCCAGGGAACAGGGACAGGAGCAGAGGGAACGGCCTCAGGGTGGACACCAGGAAGAATTCCTTCATGGAAATGGTTGTCAAGCATTGCAATAGACTGTGTGAGTCCCCATCCCTGGAGGTGGCCAAGGAAGGACTGGATGTGTTGTTCAGTGGTCCATCACAGATTGGACTTGAGAATCTTGGAAGTCTTTTCCAACCTAAATGATTCTGTGATAATTCCTAAAGTGAAGCTTATGCTTGACATGAATTGGAATTGGGATAACTGGGAAACTGTATGTGCTGGGGAAAAGTAAGTGAATATAGGACTGGATTTTGCTCAGTTAGCCTTAAAAATAGCTTATCACAGAACAAGCCTGATGGTTTTAATTGCCAGCTATTAAGTAGAAGGTTTAATTTCTCTCTGGAAAGCAGGGCTCAGTGCTGTTCCTTGGAGGCAATGAGGTGAAGAGCTGTGCTGTGGTGAAATACTCCTCAGCCCCTCCTCAGGCAGCCTTTGCCCGCCTGCAGGAGAAAACAGACCTGAAGCTGCCCCCTGCCAACTGGCTACGGGAAAGTGCCAAGCTGGGACCTGCAGGGACAACCATTCTGGGCAACAGCAAAAAGAGCAAACCCTTCTCAAGGTAAAGAACAGCAGCCCCTGTTTTATCCCAGGCCTTTAAGAGTAATTCTGATTGTGAATGTGGATCCTGTGTCATTTAAAGGAGAAAGTACAGGTTTTACCATAGCAACTTCATATTGCTTTGTCTCAACCCTTCTCCCTCTACTTTTTTATCTTGAGTTGTTGCCTCTATGGTCTGATCTTGTCTCATTAGTAAATGATTGCTGATGTTGATTATTTACATAGCACACAGAGATGGTTTGGTTTATTGGTTCACGTGCATGTTGACACCTTGCCTCAGACAGTCCCACTGACTTTTTGTTCCTCCCTGGTTGGCCCAGATCAAACTGGACTGGTTCAGCCAGCCCTTCTGCCTTTGATAACAGGTGAAATGGGACTTGTGCTTGGTTCCCCTTGGAAACCAATCTATGGCTCTGCTGGACCTTTAGAAACTGGACCTGACTAATACAAATGAAATTTCATGGTTATATCAGGATTTCATGTTTCTGTCACGCTGTGGGTGAAATGAGGGGCACACCCAAGCAGCAGTGTTGCCTTTCAGTGTGGATGTTTGCTGAATTGTTGAATGAGTTGAGTTCAGAGTGTTCATAAACAGGAGGCTCAAATCCTGTGCTGAACAAGCAAATTCACACCAAGTCAGTCAGTCAGGGAAATTTAACAGTTTGTTCAAGGTCTGTGTTTATATCCTCATTATCTCTTTTAGGAGCTGCATTTTCATGTTTATTTTAGATACTCTGATTGCCAAATACAGGCTGGCAGTTCAATCTCCTTCTCTAGTGTCAGTATTAAAAAGCTGATAACGAAAGTATAACTTGCACTTCATGTGTGTTTTGGATTTTAGTGCTATCTGGATTTGTTTTAAAGAATGATCTGTACATTGAAATATTCCAGCTTGTAATTTCCTTAACGAGGGTGGAGGAGGAGACAATGTGTCTGTTACAACATGTAGGGCAGTTCTGGAAAATGTGAATAAGGGGTAAAATTCAATTACAGCTACTAAAATTAAAGTCTTTAATATGCTTAATGCCTTGAAGAGAAACTCCTTGAAGAACTCTTGTTATTTTCAGTTTCATTTTCTCCATTTTTTCTTAATTTCCACAAAACTTTAAGTGCTACAGAATGTCCTGGAATTAGATCTAAGCACTTTCAAAGATATATTTGAAAAAGGTGGAGAATATGAAGATGAAATTACTTTGGTAATTTTAAGTCTGATTACACTAGGGGATGTTTAGCTGGGTAATTTTTTTCTTATTTTATGAAGCCATTCAAAGATTTAATAGCTATAAAAGCCAGGTCTGTAATGTCACACTGGAACTGTCTTAATTTTCATGATTTTTTTTTTTTAAATAGCTTTGGGATGGCCTATGACTTCATTGACTCAGTTGGAAATGATGTGGATGTTGTGTCTGATTCAGAGGTATGGACACATCCTAAAGTCTTACATTGCATAAACGTGTATTTTAAGATACTGTGATGGCTTCAGGCAGTTTTGTGTCCTTTGGGGAAAGGGAAAAATCCCTTAATGAATCACAGATCACTGAGTAATTTTGGTCACTGAATAAGAAATGTAGAGAGAAAAATCATATTTCCTCTGGAGTTCTGCAGATAATCTGCAGCTGAAGTGTGCAGTTTAGTGAATACACATCAGCCTTGCAAGGTAGTTGTCTTGTGTGTTTGAAATCAGTTATTTTGATGCAAACTGTTCCTCTCAAGATGGTTTTTTCCCTTATTCTTATCTAGAAGAGAGATCTCCCCTCCAGCTTCTCCTTTCATTTGATTTTTGTCAGTTTGTCAGCTCTTTTGGTGCTGCTAATATCTATAGAATTCAGATGAGGCTGCTCAGAAGAAGAAACATGCTCATGTTAATATTTGTCAGATTTGTATTCAGCTTTAGATCTCTGTCTGGATTGCTTTGGACACCTGGCAAAGAATTGGTATTGATGCTGTGAAAATAAAAAATAAAGGTTTACAATCCAAATCATGCCCTTGGATATTTTTGTCATTTTTGTGGGTACCTGGTCATGGTGATCCAATCACAGAATGTGTTTAAGCCATGTGTGTTGTTCTTATGGGTGATTTGGTCTCTCTGTCACTGTCATTGGTGTTCTCTGCCCTCAGCAAATGCATTTTTTGGTGGGATGGTTTACAGATCCCTGGCACTGTCAGGCTTTATTTGACCCTGTGGGTTGGGGTGGCATTGATTTTCTTCCCAGTGGTTGCTAAGGGGCTGCTTTGGGATTGTCCTGAGCACAGATTGATAACACAGAGATCTTTTTGTTATTGCTTACACAGATTGAGGCTTTTGCTGCTTCCCAGGTGGGAAGTGCATGGAGAGCTGGGAAGGGACACAGCCAGGACAGGGGACCCTGACTGACCAGAGGGGAGGGAAGGAAGGAAAGGAAAGGAAGGAAAGGGAAGGAAAGGGAAGGAAAGGAAAGGAAGGGAAGGAAAGGAAAGGAAAGGAAGGAAAGGGAAGGAAAGGAAGGAAAGGAAAGGGAAGGAAAGGAAAGGAAGGAAAGAAAGGAAGGAAAGGAAAGGAAGGGAAAGGAAGGGAAAGAAAGGAAGGAAAGGAAGGGAAAGAAAGGAAGGAAAGGAAAGAAAGGAAGGGAAGGAAAGGAAGGAAAGGAAAGGAAGGAAGGAAAGGAAGGGAAGGAAAGGAAGGAAAGGAAAGGAAGGAAGGAAAGGAAGGAAAGGAAAGGAAGGAAGGAAAGGAAAGAAAGGAAAGGAAGGCAAGGAAAGGAAAGGAAGGCAAGGAAAGGAAAGGAAGGCAAGGAAAGGAAAGGAAGGCAAGGAAAGGAAAGGAAGGCAAGGAAAGGAAAGGAAGGCAAGGAAAGGAAAGGAAGGCAAGGAAAGGAAGGCAAGGAAAGGAAAGGAAGGCAAGGAAAGGAAGGCAAGGAAAGGAAAGGAAGGCAAGGAAAGGAAGGCAAGGCAAGGAAAGGAAGGCAAGGCAAGGAAAGGAAGGCAAGGCAAGGAAAGGAAGGCAAGGCAAGGAAAGGAAGGCAAGGCAAGGAAGGCAAGGAAAGGAAGGAAGGGAAGGGGAAGGAAGGAAGGAGTGGAGTTTAGGCTTGGATTTCCCCAAGTCACTGTATAATTATATTAAATACTCTCTCTTTTCACTTTCCTTCTGCAAGAACATCAAAAAACTCCTGAAGATCCCTTACAGCAAGTCCCACGTGAGCATGGCAGTGCACAGGATTGGGAGGACACTGCTGCTGGATGAGCTGGATATCCAGGAACTCTTCATGAGATCATCTCAGGTGAACCACTTGCTTCTTGATAACTGTGCAATGTGGGCAAAATGCATTATTTCAGGAACAGAATAGCAAGAAAAAGTCTGGAAATCCCTAAAAACCATATGTGGGTGCCAAGGGTGTTCTGTTCTGCAGCAGTTTACCCACAAGCTACACTGATGTCCTGTGTTCAGGCATTGTAGGGTTAATATTCTGTGTCTCACTCCTGTGTAATTACTTCAGTATTGTTATACCATTGGATTGATTTTATAAGGAACATGTATTTTTTACTATGTAGCCTCATATATCTGATTTTCTAATTAGGTCAGATTATCAATAAGAACATAACTTTCCTAAAAGCTGTATTTTCAATAAATGACCAATTCAGGATTTCAACTCTGATGTTATTTGCTCAGTTTCTTCCTGTGGAGGAATATTTGTAAGTTTATAAGGAAGTTGGTTTACTTTGCAGGTGCTTCTTGACATTATTTTCATATTTCTTCTGTTGCCCAGACAGGGGACTGGACATGGCTAAAGGAGTTTTATCAAAGGCTGATTGATCAGAAATGGCAAAGAAAAAAGAAGAGTAAAGAGCATTGGTACCAGAAGGCAATACTTTCTAAGTTTTTATATTACAGGTAACCTTTTGTCTTTTTGTGTGCATGAAACTTGAATTCTGCACCACTTCTCCTTGGTTTTTGGTCTTGGAGTGAATGTTAAAATTCCATTATAGTCTGATTAATTTACTGCTTTTTCCTTAAGCAGAGGGAATTGAGGGGTGAGGTCAGGAAATAACATGAAATGTTTTCATGGAATTCAAAGTATTTTACTTTAAAATTAAAACACTAAAGAATAAAATAAACAGCATGACTTAATTAAGTGCATATCAGCCAAGTCATTTGTTGGCAAGGGTGCACCAAACATAACAACTCTAAAAATGGCTCTGTTTGCATCTTGTCAGCTGAACTTGTCAATGTTTCCTTGTCAGCATCAATGGAGATGGAGCTGCTCAGCCTGTTCCTTCCACTTCCAAGCAGCACCAGGAGGGTCCTGTTGCAGGTGAGAGTGATGAAGCAGGAAGGGCCTCCTGGCCAGCTCCCTTTGAAATGCCTTCCTCACTCTCTGAAGACCCAGGTGCCTCCAACCAGGTTGGTGTGAAGGATGTTTTACATGGCACCACAGAGGGGGAAAGGTTCTCAGCTGTGCTGCTGCAGCTCCCTTTGCTGAGAGAGCTGAGCTGGGGCATGAGGAGAGCTTGGAGAACTTCCAGATTTGCCAGTGATTCAGAGCTCCAAAATTCAGATATTTGTTCTGTCACTGCAGTGCTAAATTGCTGTTTATCCCAGCATCTTTGAGAAACAAATCCTTTGGCTAAGAGTATTCATCCCTGCCTTTACCTAAGAGTAGGAAAATGCTCATAATCAGAAGATGTGTTTGGAAACTTAAAGTTCTGGCCTTTCTTTTTAAATCTGCCATTAAAATCCATTTTCTGGTGGCCCTGAATTCTTTAGGGGAAGAGGAAAATGAAAATTTCTGAAAATGGAAAATACTTAAGCAGTACTTAAAAATACTTGCCATGAGATTACACAAGTGAAGGGGGAGATGTTTACAGCAATTATGCAACAAGCTATGATTAGTATCAGGCCCTAATTCAGGGTTTCTATTCTGGCTAAACTTATTTATGAAAACTGTTCATTCCTGTGGTTTTTGTGAGTAATTTAAACCAGAATTGATGAAATTTTGGAGAGGTTGAAAGGTCTGCTGTCTTCAGTCTGCATTAATATAATAATGATGCTACAGTTGTGCTTGCACAATGTTACCAAGTGAGCTGCCCAATTTAGGGGGTTTCTAACCCACATTGGCCATAAAATTGTAACTGCATGTGTTGTGTGGAGAAATGCTTCAGTGCTTGAAAGCTTTTAGGAAAAGGACTCCTCCTCTCTTCCACCCTCTTGAGGAACCACTGCCCCATTCAGCAGACTGGTTATCATAAAGAAGCTGTTGTGCATTTGCACAGTGCCATTTTCTTCAGTTCATAAATAAACCAGCAGGATAGAGGTTTTGCTTCTGGACACTGATAATGTGGTGTTGACCCTGGGTTAACAAGGAGCTCTCGTAAATACTTCTGGTTTCTTCCCAGAGCCTCTGAAAATGTTACAAAACACAACATTTTGGCACTAACTGTAGAAAAGAAGCATTCTAGTCACTGCCTAGAGGCTTTTTGCAGTTTTATGCAGATTTATTTAAAGATGTTGGAGATAAAGGTTTTTCCCTTACACACTTTTGTTGTTCATATCTAAATGGCTGACTTGACCTCAGCAGCAGAATCACTGGTTATCCTTGTGCTCTCCACAGGGAAATGTTCCTCTTGAGCCCTCATATCTAGTGGGGCACGTGGCCTCAGCCCCCAGAGAGCAAAACCTGTCTCCTCTGTTCAGTGACGGGGAGAGCAGTCAGGTATGCTGTGTGTGAGAGCTGCACCCCCAGGCTGAGCTGGAGCCAAGGCCAAACCTCAGTCCCTGTAGCTGCAGCTTGTGTGGCATCTGCAGTTTTCAGTTCCTGTGAACGTGCTGGGTTTGTCACCTGCTGGCTTTTATTTGCTGCTTTGGCTTCTTGCTGGCTCATAATTCCACAGAATGTCATGGAGAGAATGAGTTTTATGCCACTGATTTACTGGCCAATTCTGTTTTCTCCTAATGAAGGGACTGAAAAATGACTTTGTTCGTAATATCCTGTGGACCTTTGAGGATATCCACATGTTGGTGGGATCAAATATGCCAATATTTGGAGGTGGGAGATACCCTGCTGTGAGCCTGCGTCTCAGGTGAGCTTAGAAAATCACAGGTATCATTTCTACCAGCCTTGACTGACTTGTTACTCTGCTTCCTAGTTAGCTATCTGCATTTTTTGCTCTTTTTTAAAAAGAGAGCAGTAAAGTTTATCTTCCTGGGAGTCTGAATTTCAGTAGCTGCTTGTTGGGCATAAGCACTTCAAATGTTACTGAGCAGTGAGACAGAACCATTCCAGTCCCAATTTAATGTCAATCCCTTCATTGCCCCTCATCCTGTTCCTCCCTCTACATGGGCAAAGAATGAGCAAAAACTTGAAGCTGGTTTGGTGTATTTGTCATTTTTTTTAAGACATATTAAGGAGTTGACAGTACCTTGCTCTGCAAGGAGCTTTGGAAGGCCTGAGAGTAGGTTTGTGCTATAATTAATTGCAGCTAAAAGTGCTATTCCTTTAGAACTTCTGAAGTACTTACTATCTTGGTAATGGTGTGACATCTGCAGCCTGTTAAATGTGGGCAAAAACTCCAAACTGCTGATGGAATCTGAGCATGTTCCATTGGAGAGATCAGCACATCTGTTTGGTTATAACTCATGATTAACACAACAATTCACAAATCATTGTTTTAGTCTTCATCCACTCTCAGGTGACTTAAAACTAAATTCAATTTTAAACATCCCTAATATTTCCTGAATATGTTCCTAATTTCCTAATGTTTTCTGAAGGGTAAACAAAGGTTTAAGTAACACTAGAATTATTTTATTTTAGGGATAACAACAAGCCAATAAATGTGCTGACAGGGATTGACTATTGGTTGGACAACTTAATATGCAATGTACCAGAGCTTGTGATGTGCTTTCATGTCAATGGAATTGTTCAGGTAAGTCTGCTATCTCTGCATTTTGCCTTAAAATAATAATTCATTCTTCATCTTCTAAAATTGCCTCAGTTATCAGAGATCCTTCACACTGTTCTGAGCAGAGATGACAAAAATCCTGTGGTGCAGAGGGAGAAGCATCTTAGACAGCTTGCAGCAGTCATCTAAAAATAGTGGATTCTTTCTTCCCCTCCCTTTCGTGCATGCAAGATTCCTTCTTCCCCTGGTGCTTGAGTGAAGGCAAAAATAAAAAATGCAACTGCAGAAATCAGTTTCTTACATCTTGAAATCTGCAGTGCTCCCTTGCCAAGACAGATGCAAGCTTTTGGATGTTTCTGCTGTTTTACTGTGGACCAGCTGTGTTTGTTCTACCTGGTAGCCTGGAGTTTTTCCTAGGCTGACTAGGTTTTAGATGTTGTACCTTCTCTCCCTTATTTTTCCTCACCTTTTGTTCTCCATTTGCCATGTTTGTGGCAGAAGTGGATCCTTCTTAAAGCTTTGTTTGAGTGGTGTCATCAAGATGTGCTTGCTTAAAGTAAATAATAGAAATTAACTCAGTTTATCATAATAGCAGCCTTTGTTTTAGCTGCTGATGGAGACACTGATATATTAATTTTGGTGTCACAAAACCCTCCTCAGCTTGAGTCTTAATTTCTGTTCTTTGCAGAAATATGAAATGATCAAGACTGAAGATATTCCCAATTTGGAAAACTCCAATTTTTCTACCAAAGTGATAAAAGATATTGCTCAAAATATCTTATCTTTTCTGAAATCAAATTGCACCAAAGAAGGCCACACCTATTGGCTGTTTAAAGGTAAGAAGGTTTAGATCAGTTTGAAAAGCTTGATGTTAATGTGATTAATTAATGATTGATTAATGAAAGATTTTCCTTTTCAGCAAGTGGCAGTGACATAGTGAAGCTCTATGACCTCACCACGCTCTGTGAAGAGACTGAAGACAAATACCAAAACCCTTTCACAATGCCAGTGGCAATTCTGCTGTACAAGTGAGTTTTTGTCATTTTTATTGCAGTATTTCATTCTTGGGGCAGTTCTAGTCAGAACACAGATCAAAAATCATCATCAAGTGACAATCACACACAACCTCACTAAATCTCAGTCCCACTAGATCAAAACAGACTTTTTCCTTTTTTCTCCATTTCTCCAAGTAAACTTCTTTGCTGATAAAGTCTTGTAGACTCATCACACAGTTTGGAAGATCAACAGCTGTAGAATATTGTTTAAAATTTCTTTTTTTTCTGGCACAAAGAAATTATCCAGGATTTCACTATTTTGTTCAACTTTCTCTTTAGAGTTGCTTGCAATATGATGTTGAAGAAAAACCAGAACAAGAAGCACTATGGCACAATCAGAACATTGCTCCTGAATTGTCTGAAGTTGTTGGACAATGGCAGACATCCTCAAGTGAGAGTTCAAAGTTTTCTTGCACTTTTGTGTAAATATGCTGTAATCATAATAAACCTTGTAATAAGTAGTGTGTTACTTCTTCCTCTCAAAGGAGAGAATTTAAATGTATAAACAAACTTAAAAATTGATTTTATTTTTAAAGAATCCCCATGCTAGTTTTTAAAATTAGTATTTTTTGCTGCTCCTCATTACAGCACAAGTCTTCTGTCCTGCTCTAAAAAGGAACTTGTCATTACATTCAGTCTGTTCTTGCTGCCAGAGAGCCCTTTGGGAGCAGATCCTGGAGAAAAAGTGTAAAATGTGAATATATGAGCATTTTTACTCTGAGAGTGGCTGAAAACTGGGTCAGGCCAACCAGAGAAGTTGCAGTCTCCATCTTTTCAGATACCCAAAGCCCAGCTGGACACAGTTCTGAGCAACCTGCCTTGATAAGTGGGCTGGGCTGGAGAGTCTCTAAATGATTTAAACTGTTTGGAACTGAAAATGAATCCCAAAAATGTGAAAAATCTGAGTCATGTTTAGAATGGAGAGGAGACATGGGACTCATGAAACTAATAAGAATGTGGAAATGTGGATTCCTTGTAGAGTTGTGAAAGATTTTCAAAATCCCAATGGGATCTCTTCAGTTTATTTTTTTTGCTTGCATAAACCCTTGTGTTGTCTCCTGTGATCTGCAAGCTGTCAGAACAGGCAGTACTTGTTCTCTGGTTTTTATTCTCTTCTCAACTTGATCAGCTTGGATCCTTTTCCCTTCCAGGGAATTTGCTCAGGTTATCAAACACCTCAGCATGTCCTCTGTCTTCCTTATTCTAAGATTATTTATATTCTTGCCTCTCAAAAGAAAAATTGAACTTGAGAATGAATAATTTTTTTTCTCTTCTTTGCAAAGATTATTGCTTCAGCAAACTACATGTTATCAGAGCTTTTTCAGCTGGATGAACCTAAAAAAGAAGACAGTGCAGACTTCCCTATAAATGGCAATTCTGATGAAAGTTACAGTGAGGAAGAGGAGGAGATGCCAGACAGTGATGAAAACGGTTCCTACAGCAACAGTTCTGATCCCCCAGATGACAATAAAGCAGTGGCAATCATCAAATCTGTTGGGGAGCTGTCAGTACCAGAAAAGTACAAGTCTGTGCATCGAATACGTGTGAGTGGCACTGGGGGTGTGTAAGGGATTTCCTGGGTACTTCAGTTCATGGCTATGAAATTCAGTTCCCTGGTAGTTTTGCCTTCAGGTGAACTGAAGTGGGCAAAGAAAAACAGTTCATGAGCTGCTCATAAAATCTGAGGTGTTGGAATTTTATGGTAAAAGCTTCATGTAGTTTTTTTTTTCCTTACCATATTGCACTTTGTCTTGCTGTTACCTCTCATTTGCATCTTTTGGCCAGTGATTTTCTATTTCCTGTGTTGACCATTTCTTCTGTTCCCCCCCTGAAGCCCAGCTGTGCTTTCCCTGTCTGCCATGGCACCGAGGAGCGCTGCAGGCTGGTGCTCAACCACGTGCTGGAGGTGAGTGCAGTGCCAGCTTCCTGAGGGGGCTTCACCTCCCAGCCCTCCTTCATCTGCTCTTTGCTCAATATTGCTCTCAAGGTGAAGGAAAGGATTTCTCCCTTTTGCAGGGCTTGAAGTCTGTTGACAGCAGTGTTAAAAAGGAAGGTGACCTTCCTGCAGCTGACCCCAGCACTCCAATCCCGTTGAAATATGAGGATGAATCCACCAGTGGTGGTCCTGAGTCTCTGGAAAAACAGATGGCCTTGTTTCTAGACAAAAGTAAGTTGGTATTGTTGTGCAAATAGGACCTTTCCAGTGCCAACACAAACTGCTGCTACTTTATTTGGATTGTCAAAACAGTGTGTGCTTAAATCACTAATTACAGCATTGCCTAAGGAAAAGTGCACTGAAAATTGGAGAACAGTCTGTTCCTTTTTAAATATGAACAGAGGAGCTCATTTGAGTTATTTTGCATAGCAAAGAATCTTTTATTAGTCAACACATGATTTTACTGGACTCCATTTAGATGTGGCTTTCAGGTGACTTCCATAAAGGTTTGGTATTTTGAGGTTTGGTAAGTTTTGTGGGTTGATTTAAAAATAGCCTGAATTTCTTTATGTGTGTGTGGCCTGGATGTTTTCTGGAAGAATTTCTCCCTTCTGGCAGGTTTTGTTCCTACATCAGGTGCTTGACTTGCATATAAAACGTTAACTAGGATTTTGGTTTTTTCCCTGTACCTCTACAGTTGTGAAAAGAAGCAGCAAATAAAAGATGTTTTGTTTGCTGAAATGCTCAAACTCCTGAAGTTTCAGACTACAGTCTCTCTAATTTTTTTGTTCTGGAGCAACATAAAAAGTTCCAGGAAAGACTTTTGTTTGAAAGTAGTGGAGTTCTCTGCAGAGCAAGGAGCCCTGTAAGCATAGCCCAGAAAAAAAATTTATCTTGCCTACTTTGGCAGTTCTTTATTCTTTCCTTTCTCCTCCTTTCTGCCTTTGAAAAATCTCTGAACAAGAAGCCAGTTCAATTTTGAGTTATTCACACTCACAGATTGCTGGATCTGTGTTGAGTCCATCCCTGAAGCAGCAGCAGAGCTGCTTGCTCTCTTCTGTTTCCCAGTCCCTGGGTTTGTTTTCTGTGATGTGAATTATGTCTTTTCTCTGCCACATGTGCATATTTACATACATATGGAAAGGATAAGTGCTCTAAATCCTGGAATTTCTAATTTCAAAAGAACTACCTATGAACAGGGTATGTGCAGTGTGGGCTGGGGTGTTACAGTTTTGCATGGTTTTGTCCTAGTGGAACATGTACTGCTTAAGGATTTATTGTATTTACTTACTATGTATTTATATAATGTGGTAAGGTAGTGTGTTTGCAAGTCAGGCCTTGTAAGTCCACCTTAAGCAAGAGACACAATTTCTGTGTGTGAATACTGCCAGGGCAAAATTCTGTCCCTTGGTGGGGACAGGCCTTAAATCAGGAACAGTGACCTGTCCTTGCTGCCTCCATAACCACTGCAGCATCAAAGAAAAGCTTCATAGCCTTATGCAGAGGATATCCTGAAATAAGTGTGAGAAAGTGCTTGGTTTTCCTTGTGGGAAGGACCAGGTGATCCAGGTTCTTGTGTGCTGGAGGCTAAACCCACACATGGAAGCTCTCTCACTGAGGCTGTCCATACAGAGACTGAGCTTTATCTTAAGGATGTGGTGGAAAACATGACAAATTCTGCCTGTGACTTTCTTGTGTTTTTTTCTATTGCTCCCTGAGGGAGAAGCATTGGCCTGTGCTCCTGTGCTCCACCAGCTGTCTGAGGTCAGAGAGGCACTGTCCCTGTCCCACTGCATTCCCAGGAGCAGTGCATGGCCAAGTGCCCCGGGTTGGGCTGTTCTGCAGATGCCACAGGAGTGCAGGGCTGTGATCAGGCAGTGCCCACCCTGCCTGTGCTGCTGTGCCTCGGGCATGTGTTAGTGGGGACAGTCACTGATGGGGTTCTGCTCCTCTCACAGTGGGCTCCTTCCAGAAGGGGAAGCACTGCAGTCAGTCAGGAATGATTCCTGGATCATGGCAGTACAAAATGAAACTCCAGCTCATCCTGAAATCATCAAGAGCTTACTATGTGCTGTCTGATGCTGCAATGGTCCTGCAGAAGTACGGGCGGGCGCTGCGCTACATCAAGCTGGCCTTGCAGTGCCATGGTGAGTTCCTGAGTGCCCTGTCAGCAGTGCCATGGTGAGTTCCTGAGTGCTCTGCCACCTGTGCCATGGTGAGTTCCTGGGTGCCCTGTCAGCAGTGCCATGGTGAGTTCCTGAGTGCCCTGTCAGCAGTGCCATGGTGAGTTCCTGAGTGCCCTGTCAGCAGTGCCATGGTGAGTTCCTTGGGTGCTCTGTCACCTGTGCCATGGTGAGTTCCTTGGGTGCTCTGTCACCTGTGCCATGGTGAGTTCCTGAGTGCTCTGCCACCTGTGCCATGGTGAGTTCCTTGGGTGCTCTGTCACCTGTGCCATGGTGAGTTCCTTGGGTGCTCTGCCACCTGTGCCATGGTGAGTTCCTTTCCTTGAGTGCTCTGCCAGCAGTGCCATGGTGAGTTCCTTCAGTGCTCTGCCACCTGTGCCATGGTGAGTTCCTTTCCTTGAGTGCCCTGCCAGCAGTGCCATGGTGAGTTCCTTGGGTGCCCTGTCACCTGTGCCATGGTGAGTTCCTTGGGTGCTCTGCCACCTGTGCCATGGTGAGTTCCTTGGGTGCTCTGTCACCTGTGCCATGGTGAGTTCCTTGGGTGCTCTGCCACCTGTGCTATGGTGAGTTCCTTGGGTGCCCTGTCAGCAGTGCCATGGTGAGTTCCTTGGGTGCCCTGTCAGCAGTGCCATGGTGAGTTCCTGAGTGCTCTGCCACCTGTGCCATGGTGAGTTCCTGAGTGCCCTGTCAGCAGTGCCATGGTGAGTTCCTTGGGTGCCCTGTCAGCAGTGCCATGGTGAGTTCCTGAGTGCTCTGCCACCTGTGCCATGGTGAGTTCCTGAGTGCTCTGCCACCTGTGCCATGGTGAGTTCCTGAGTGCTCTGCCACCTGTGCCATGGTGAGTTCCTGAGTGCCCTGTCAGCAGTGCCATGGTGAGTTCCTTGGGTGCTCTGTCACCTGTGCCATGGTGAGTTCCTTGGGTGCTCTGTCACCTGTGCCATGGTGAGTTCCTTGGGTGCTCTGTCACCTGTGCCATGGTGAGTTCCTTGGGTGCCCTGTCAGCAGTGCCATGGTGAGTTCCTGAGTGCTCTGCCACCTGTGCCATGGTGAGTTCCTTGAGTGCTTTGTCAGCAGTGCCATGGTGAGTTCCTTGGGTGCTCTGCCACCTGTGCCATGGTGAGTTCCTTGAGTGCTCTGCCACCTGTGCCATGGTGAGTTCCTTGAGTGCTCTGTACCTGTGCCATGGTGAGTTCCTGAGTGCCCTGTCAGCAGTGCCATGGTGAGTTCCTTTCCTTGAGTGCCCTGTCAGCAGTGCCATGGTGAGTTCCTTGAGTGCCCTGCCACCTGTGCCATGGTGAGTTCCTTGGGTGCTCTGTCAGCAGTGCCATGGTGAGTTCCTTGGGTGCTCTGCCACCTGTGCCATGGTGAGTTCCTTGAGTGCTCTGTCACCTGGGCCATGGTGAGTTCCTTTCCTTGAGTGCCCTGTCAGCAGTGCCATGGTGAGTTCCTTTCCTTGAGTGCTCTGCCACCTGTGCCATGGTGAGTTCCTTGGGTGCTCTGCCACCTGTGCCATGGTGAGTTCCTTGGGTGCTCTGCCACCTGTGCCATGGTGAGTTCCTGAGTGCTCTGCCACCTGTGCCATGGTGAGTTCCTTTCCTTGAGTGCTCTGTCAGCAGTGCCATGGTGAGTTCCTTGGGTGCTCTGTCAGCAGTGCCATGGTGAGTTCCTGAGTGCCCTGTCAGCAGTGCCATGGTGAGTTCCTGGGTGCTCTGTCAGCAGTGCCATGGTGAGTTCCTTTCCTTGAGTGCCCTGGCAGCAGTGCCATGGTGAGTTCCTTTCCTTGGGTGCTCTGCCACCTGTGCCACTGCCTGGAGAGACCTGCCACCACACCAGACACTGCTGGGCATGGTTTTCCCTGTGGTGAGCAGTGACAGGTGTGACAGGCTCGTGTTTAACTGGACTCAGTGTCCAGCTCAGTATTGAGGGCAGAAGTCTGAGGTGAGGATAACTTCTGTCACTGATCAATAGAAAGATGATCCCATTTGGACAGGTTGGGACCTTGAGGGCACACTGGAGCTCCAGGGCAGTTGAATTTGGGAGAGTCTGTCTGGTGCCAAGGCCAGGACAGTGTTCTGTGCTCCACAGATGCTGCTGCAAGCTGCTGTTTATTCCCTGGTGGTTCCCATGGTATTTAAATACATCTTTGAGAAATACTAAACCTCTTCAGCAGCTGAATTGGATGCTAAAGTAGAATAGAATACATCTTGAAGTATTACTGAGGAATAGGAAAAAGGTAAAATCAGGCTGTTTAGAGTAATACTGCCATAATGAGAGTAACTGACTGGGAAATAGCTTAGTGCTAAAGTGCTGCTATTTCCCTCCATAAGGGAAGGCTCCTGTCTTAGGGCAGGGGGAGGTTTATAAAGCAAACTCACTTGATCTTAGCACAAAGCATCAATAGACCTCTCAATAACTCCCAGGACTTGGCAGCTTTCAGCCTTTTATAGTATTTTATAAACTCTGCCTTTTGAAAATTAGCTTTTCAGGCTTTTTGCAGATTTCCCTTGAGTCAATCTGCAAAAAGTCAGTTTTCCCTTGGTCAAATCTGAGGTTATCATTTGTAATTACCAGAGTGACTGCTCATCTTGCACAGCATTGGGGCTCTTTCTAAACCATCAGCTGTGCAGAGCAACTGTGACTTTAAAATAGGTTATTTCTTCTGAGGATAACACATTGTCACACTTATTCTCTGTCTGCAGACAGGTAACATAAAACCCAATTATCTTGTCAGTCTGTGTCAAGCCTTTTGATGTGTAATTCTTCTCTTTCCTCCTCCCTGATCCATGTTGGTTTTTTCCCCACCAGATACCTACTGCTGTCTGTGTGGCAGCATGCTGCCCGAGGTGCTGGGCTTCCTGTGCCAGTGCTTAACCCTTTGTGGGGACATCCAGTTAATGCTGGCTCAGAATGCAAACAACAGAGCAGCCTACCTTGAAGAATATAATTACCAGACTAAAGAAGATCAGGAGATATTACACAGCCTTCACAGAGAATCCAGGTGCCAAGGTATGATCCTGCCACAGGAGAAGTGCCAGACTTTGGGTATGTGACAGACATCAATAATTCCACTGGGTTTCCTCTAAGCCATGCACCAGGAGAGCCTGTGGGTTATTGCACTTCACTTCTGCCTCCTTCAGAGAAGGCTCATCCTGCCTCTCACACAGAAGGGGCTTGTATGACATGGCCTGAAGCTGTGAAACAACTAAAGGCTGTATCTGCTTCAGTGATAAACAAAATCTACCTGACATGAGTCTTGTACTTTCTCTGGGCAATTTCCCCTAGACTTAAATTGGAGAAATACTGTTTGACTCAAAGGCTTTGCATTTTGTTTTCCAGTGTTTGCCTGGGCTACAGATTTATCCACAGACTTGGAATACCAGCTTTCTGTCAGCTGTAAATGCTATGAAGCAGCTTATGAAATCCTCCTCTTCAGTAACTTAAAAAGCCAAAACCCAGAGCAGCACATCCAGGTGCTGAAGAGGATGGGCAATATCAGGAATGAGATTGGAGTGTTCTACATGAACCAGGCAGCTGCAGTGCAGACTGAGAGAGTGGGCAAGTATCCTTTTTCCATTCCTGACCATTTCATGGAGCTACAGCAGTGACCAAGTTCACTAATTGTATGAAAAAACCTATTTCTGTTTATAAAGAGGACGTTTAAATGACTTTGTAGTTTTTTAATGTCCACTGTGATTATTTATTTACAGTAGATGACTGTGGCTTGTAAACTGTAGTTAATTGAGCCTAAACTGAATAATGGAACATGTAGAAATTCCTTTAAATGTGTAGAATGATCTCAAAAAGCCATCAGGGAAAACTTCAAACTGAGGAATTTGAGTCTCTAAACCTTGTGCTTCACCCTAGTGAGTAAAAACGTCTCAACAACAGAGCAGCAGCTCTGGAAGAAAAGTTTCTCCTGCTTTGAGGAAGGGATTCAGAATTTTGAGTCCATTGATGATGCCACCAATGCTGCCCTTCTGCTGTGCAACACGGGGAGGCTGATGAGGATCTGTGCCCAGGCCCACTGTGCAGCTGAAGGGGACTTCAAAAGGGAGTTTTCCCCAGAAGAGGCCCTTTATTACAATAAGGTAACCCCAGACCCCAAAATTCCTCCTACTGCCAGGTATTTGTGAATACTTTGGTAAATATATTTAAATTTGGGTGGAATAATCTGGGATGGCTGTCCTGCCTCCATACTACCCTGCTCCTTGCTGTGGGGGCTTTGGTGGTGTTGCTGAGGTTTGATTGCTGTGACATTCACATGCTGATATTGAACACACACACAAGGGAGAAGAATTGCACGGTCAGAACTGAAGGGATTATCAAATGGGAAATACAGAAAAAGGCTCAGGGAGATATTTTGAGTAAAGGGAAGCTGATTCACAGTTGTTAGAAATGCAGGCAGTAACTGTGTGTGTGATTTTGTCATTTGTAGGCTATTGATTACTACCTGAAGGCCCTGAGGTCTCTGGGGAAGAGGGATGTGCATCCAGCTGTTTGGGATTCTGTCAACTGGGAGCTGTCCACAACCTATTTCACCATGGCAACTCTGCAGCAGGATTATGCTCCCTTGTCCAGGAAGGCTCAGGAGCAGGTAACAGAGGGCTTTCATTGTGTCTGAAAAATGCATTGTTGCCATCCTGGAAAACTGAACAGGGAGCAAAGTTGGTACTGAATTGCAGAATCATGCAGTGGTTTGGGTTGGAAAAGACCTTAAAAGCCATCTTGTTACTGGCATAGTGGCTGCTCCAAGCCCCATCCAGCCTGGCCTTGGGCACTGCCAGGGATCCAGGGGCAGCCACAGCTGCTCTGGGCACCTGTGCCAGGGCCTGCCACCCTCACAGGGAACAATTCCCAAAATCCCATCTAAGTCTCCTTTTCCTCCTCCCTTTTCCTCCTCCCTTTTCCTCCTCCCTTTTCCTCTCCCTCTTAAGGTTGATTCCCCTTTGTCTCACATGAGATGCTCTTGTGACAAGCCCCTCTTCAGGGATTTTCTCCCTTCCATTTGTGTTTATTTGTGCTGTAGATAGAGAAGGAAGTCAGTGAGGCCATGATGAAGTCCTTGAAGTACTGTGACATTGACACAGTGTCTGAGCGGCAGCCCCTGTGCCAGTACCGAGCTGCCACCATCCACCACAGGCTGGCTTCCATGTACCACAGCTGCCTCAGGAACCAGGTATTGCTCCAGGCTCTTTCATTTTCTACATTCCATCCTTAACATGCTCACTATGTGTGGAGCTGATATTCATCCTTCTGCCTGTAGCTGGGATATATTTATTTCAATTACTTAACCAAAGATAGCAGTGCTGTTTCCCAGCGCTGTCCCAGTGAGGCCTTGCAGTGGCTGCTCGTGGCCGTGCAGGGGATTCACTGTGCCCTGCTGTGCTGCAGGTTGGAGATGAGCACCTGAGGAAGCAGCACCGGGTCCTGGCTGATCTGCACTACAGCAAAGCCGTGCGGCTCTTCCAGCTCCTCAAGGACGCCCCCTGTGAGCTGCTGCGGGTGCAGCTGGAGAGAGTGGCCTTTGCAGAGTTCCAGATGGCCAGTGAGTGCAGCCCTGCCTTTACAGCTTCCCAAACCACCCCTGCCCACTTAGTTGCATTTTTAGTTAACTGTTGTAATCTTTGCTGCAGTGTTGTTCTTGCCTCTCTGCTGGGGCTCTTCTCCATTCTCTGCAGCACAGTCCTTCCTGTCTTCTCAGGGGCTCCTCCTGGGCTCTTGACCCACCCCTATTTATTTCAGTTATCTTCACGAGCTACAGCTGCTGCCCAGCTAAGGACCCTGCAGCTGCAGCTCGTTTGGAGCAACTCGGACCTACACAGATCCCACAATACAACATATATTCAGGCCCCCACATTTCCCCCCTTTTCTTTTAACAATTATACAATTACAATATGCATACAGTCCCAGCTCTCAGCTGTCCTAGATACATACATAGAATATATACATATCCCTATACAGTCCCAGCTCTCAGGCTGCCACAGCTCTCGGCTGTCCGGGGGATTCCATACCTTCTTTCAATGTTTGGTTGCAGTGTTCTTCCTCACACGGGGCACCAGTTGTTGTAATCTTCACTGCAGTGTTGTTCTTGCCTCTCTGCTGGGGCTCTTCTCCTTTCTCTGCAGCACAGTCCTTTCTTTCTTCTCAGGGGCTCCTCCTGGGCTCTCGACCCACCCCTATTTATTTCAGTTACCTTCACGAGCTACAGCTGCTGCCCAGCTAAGGACCCTGCAGCTGCAGCTCGTTTGGAGCAACTCGGACCCACACAGATCCCACAATACAACATGTATTCAGGCCCCCACAGTTAATTATATTTATATGAGAGCAGGAGCAAGCTGCTGCTCAGAATAGAATTTTCCTCAAGAGAGGAGACAAGGCACTTTTACCTTGCTGCTTTTCAGCTGACTAGGGCAGTGAGGGCTTTCTTCCTGACTCTTCAAGTCTTTGGATGGAAATAAAATACAGTCTGTAACATCAGCCTTTTGTACTCATTTTTTTAGGTCAGAACAGCAGTGCTGGGAAATTAAAGACTCTGTCTGGGGCCCTTGATATAATGACCAAAACCAAGGGTGCATTTCAGCTCATCAGGAAGGAGCTTGTGGCAGAAACTGAACAGGTAAAGGAGCTTCAGGTGCTGTGATATCTGCTCCCTTCTGGCTCGTGCCTTCATAAATGAGGGGGCATTTGGCAGTTAAATATTCCTTGGTTACTTTTCCACACAGCCAGTGGCCTAAAGAGTGTGGGCAGTTAGATGTATTGCAGTTCTCCCTTAACCTGGAAGTGGATTAAAGAAATTCCTTTAGAAATGATCCAGAGATGGATTAAAACATATTTCTGTGCAGATGTGGAATGCCTGGCTGTGGGAATGGACTTCTTTTGTGCAACTCTCCTATCCCTTAAAAGTCTTCTCTAAGAACTTCAGAATTTATCTATAATAGAAAAGTTCTCTGTCTGTGGTATATTTAATATTTAAATATTAAAACGTGCAGGGCTGTCTGTAGCCAGTGTGAGTTATGTTCCTGATGCCTCAGACAAGAATTCCTTCAGGATGTGCTGATGTGTGTGTCCCTTGCTGGCAGTCTGAGTAACACATGTAAAAGTCAGCTCACCTGCAGGAGGGGTTTTTAAATCACTCCCTGTATTTAAGAGGTGGAATTCAGTGAAATTGTTTTGGGTTGTTTGTCTCCTGTAGATCAGCAAGGATAGAAGTCCTGCTGAGAGCGTGTCAGTGAGTGATTCCTCTGCAGGCCTCAACAAAGAGGAAGTCCTGAAACTGCTCGGGATTTTTGAGTCCAGGATGTCTTTCCTTCTCCTCCAGTCCATTAAATTGTTAACTTCAAGCAAAAAGAAGCTTGGGTAAGTTGGAACTTGGTGTTCTTTATCCTGAGTGTGGTGAGATTGGTGTGTGCCTGAGCAGAGTTCCTGGGGGAGCAGCTGCTGGGTGCTGCTGCTCTGTTGCTGCATCTTGCTGATCAAATGTCAGTGGGGTTTGGCAAGCAGAACAGCTGAGCAGAAATTCAGGCACATCAGTGATGCTGCAAGGAGAGGGATGGATATGGGGGTCAAAGAATTCACTGATTCCTAATGGAGTCTCTGTCCTGCTGCTGGCATTCAGGACAAACTGAATTCTTTTTGTGCTGACTTTGAAGAGATGTTGAGCTTTGGTGTGGCAGCAAATTCCTTCCCCCACTCCTTCCATTGCTTTGATCTGAATGTGTGTGGTGTTCCTTTTGGGACCCAGAAAATTCCTTTTACTCCCCCTGCAGCAAGTGTGTGACTGCAGGAGCTGCTGCTAATGTTACACAAAGTGAAGTTCTGAAAATGTGGCATTAGTTTGAGAGGATTCTTTTAGGCTTGGAAGTTGGGTTAATAGTTTTGGGGATTGAAGCCCTGCTGATGGAAGAGCTGTTTTGCTAAAAGTAAACTGTGAAATGAGTTCATTGTGCCCAGGAAGTTGTCTGCTGGTAGTGGGAGACTGATAAATAAAACACAAGAGAAGAGAACACAGCCTGGGTGTGTTTTAGCTGTTTTTTAGGCAGTGTTAGGAGCTTTCACCTCCTAAAAAAGAGCTTCCACAAGGTGGCAATCTGAATATGTGAAACACAGAGGATGTTTACAGGATAATTTATATGTTACCAAGCAGATGTCACAGCTAACTGAGTAAATGGGTTAGTTCTGTTGTCTCATAACATGAGCAACTCCTCATTTTTGTTTTGGAGGATTTTTGCCCCCACATTTATCTGGGCATCATTGTGAGGTTTTGCCCTGAAGTTTCCACACAGGGAACCTGGGACTCTTAAAAAATCTCCTCAGCTCCTTGAAACTTTGAGTGCAAGCTTGAAACCTTTGATTTAACCTTTCTTGTGCCTTCTGTAGCTCCTGTGTGCATTTCCTCCTTTCTGCTCTGCAGAGGGGAAGTTCTGCCCTCTGCTTTGATAATGGGGTGAAAAGGGGGGAAATTGAGCTCAAATGCCAGTTCAGAGTCTCAGGTGCACTTTGGCAAAAAGCAGGAGAATGTGTAGGAAATGCAGTGTTGGATTGCCAGACCTGCAGCCTGGCACTCAGAATGGGTGAAATCAGTTGTACCCTCCCAAAGTGGAATCATGAGCAGAACAGAACTTGGCTGTGCAAATTGGAGGGGAAAAGTAATTGAAAGTAATTCTTTGTTCTGGGAATACTTGTAATTTATCCCAGAAATACTTTGCATTTCAGTGGCTTTTTATTGACTACCTGTTCTGTTTAATAAATGAACCTGATTCCTGCCAAGTGTGTGATGAATTTAATTTGCTTCAACCTTTCTCAGTCGTTCCTGAAGCACTTGCAATTAACCTGACTGCTGCTTGTACATTTTATATTTTATTGTATTTATGTTTTATGTTCCTGCCTGCAGTATAAACAATGCCCTGACTGCAGTGCAGGGAATGGTGGGGGCTGAGGGTGTCCCAGTTATCCTGCTGGGATACTCAGTATCCAGTGTCCCAGCATCCATTGGTCTCAGGGACTCTCACTGCTCACAGGGACCCTGACATGTGTTAGAAAGTCTCTTTTCCCATCCTGGACCTTGAAGGAGTCAGAGCTCTTCATTTCTCAGTCTCAAGGTTGTTTATTGATCCTTATCTATAAAATTCTTTCTCCTGCCCAGCCAAGGTTCGTTCAGCAGGACAGTCCAGGCACTCTGCCTGCCCTGGGCTGTGTTATCTTTTTGTACTAAAAACTACCTGTACAATATTTACCATTACTTCCCAATACCTATCACCTGTGTTAGACAGTGAGCTTCTACTCAAACCAATCCAAAAGTGCCACCATCACAGCAGAAGATGGAGGCCAAGAAGAAGAAGGAGAAAGGCTGGACATGCCCAGATCTCTCCATCTTGTCCCCTGAACCCCCATTCTAAAAACCCCAAAAATCTATTTTTCACCCTGTGATAAACTCACTATCATTCTTCTTAAACTGTCGTGGCTTGTAATTCTTCATCTAAGGTTGGTAATTTTTTCCATGGGTCACAGTCAAACCCACAGGGGCATCCTGGGCTCTGTGCCAAGGTCTCTGAGCCCCCTGGTAGGGGTTTGGGCAATCCAGGACAGCCAGAGGGGTGTCCTGAATTCTGACAGGTTGGGATACTCACATTTAATATTATTATTAACGTTACTTAATAATGCTGTTGATAATGTGTGTGGTGAGATTGGTGTGTGACTGAGCAGAGTTCCTGGGGGAGCAGCTGCTGGGTGTTGCTGGTCTCTTGATGCATCTTGCTGATAAAGGCAGAGCTGTGGTCTAAGCTGGGCTCTGTGCTCTCTTTGCAGGGGCAGCAGTGAGGAGGAAGCAGCTCTGAGGACCAACAAGCAGGTTTATTCCCTGCTGCTCCGGGCCACTGCCAACAAGGGGCTGTCGCCGCTGGAGCGCTGCGAGCTCCTGCTGGGCCTGCTGGAGCAGCTGGAGGGCGGCCCTGGCCTGCACTGAGGGCAGAGCTGCACTGAGGGCAGAGCTGCACTGAGGGCAGAGCTGCACTGAGGGCAGCCCTGGCCTGCACTGAGGGCAGGGCTACACTGAGGGCAGAGCTGCACTGAGGGCGGCCCTGGCCTGCACTGAGGGCAGAGCTGCACTGAGGGCGGCCCTGGCCTGCACTGAGGGCGGCCCTGGCCTGCACTGAGGGCGGCCCTGGCCTGCACTGAGGGCGGCCCTGAGCTGCACTGAGGGCGGCCCTGAGCTGCACTGAGGGCAGAGCTGCACTGAGGGCGGCCCTGGCCTGCACTGAGGGCAGAGCTGCACTGAGGGCGGCCCTGGCCTGCACTGAGGGCGGCCCCGGCCCGCCCTGAGGGCAGAGCCGCACTGAGGGCCCTCACTGAGGGCAGAGCCGCACTGAGGGCGGCCCCGGCCTACACTGAGGGCAGAGCCGCCCTGAGGGCAAAGCCGCACTGAGGGCGGCCCCGGCCCACAGTGAGGGCAGCCCTGCAGAGCTGCACTGAGGGCAGCCCCGGCCCAGAGTGAGGGCAGCCCTGCAGAGCTGCAGCACCAGTGCCTTGCTGGGAGCACTGGGGTGTTCCCATGGGGGTTGTGCTCACTGAGGGTGAGCTCTCTCACCTTTGTTCCCTTGGAAAGCACAGGGATTCCTTCTGTCCCCGCAGAGCTCTCCTCGTTCTGCTGGCGGTGTTTCTTTGTTTGAAATGCCACCTTGGAGTTGTGGAGATAAAATGGAACTTTTGCACCATGGGGAAATTGCTGGTTTTTCTCTTGCAGTGAAATCTGTGTTTTGCATAAAGATGTAACCTCACAGCTGCTCTGGTTTGGTATTTATTGAAATGTTTTGTAAGCACTGCTAAAGGCAGCCCAAGCTGTACCAGGAGATTTCTGGATGCACTTCTTAATCCCAGGGAGGATCCTGCACAAAAACCTGTGCCTTTCTAGCTCTGATGTGACTCTTGCAATTTATCAGCCATCTCTGGGATTTTGTTTTGGAAAGTGAATGGTTTCAGCTATGTTGGAATTGATCAAGAGTAGTATTATCTTTTTCAGACTTGAAACTGTGAATAAATGAGAGGATATTTTTGAATAAAAATTAATTTATTAAATATAAACACATCAGTCTGCCTTGTTTTTCTTGGTTGTGACCCTCTTCAGAGCAGCAATTAAAACAGAATTAAAGCTATTTGAAAGACCAATTTTTAATATTTTTGAAAAAAATCCAAATTCCAGTCAAACACTGAGTGGCATCTTACCTCAGCCTGTGCGGACTCTGGTGTTTTTTGCTATTATGTGTTATTTGAAGATAAATTATCCAGAATAGAACATCTGATGTTCTTCAAACAAATGTGGTTATTTATTGCATAATAACAGAATAAACCACTTTTCAGAAAGGTAGGAATGGGTTTTACATGCGTTCATATGAAATTAGATGAGCTTTTTAAGGTTCCTTCCAACCCAAACCAGCCTGGGATCTTCCAGCAGTTTGCATTCTCCTGAGATCCCATTTCATCCTGAGACAGGGCAGTGTTTGATAAGGCCAGTGCTGACCCCACACTCTGGAATTTCTCAGGTTACAGGAACAGATTTGGCTTCCCTCTTGTTCCAGCTGTGGAGCCTCTCTTGGATGGAAATTCAGGCCCCATCCTCAGACTTCACCTGAACTGTGCAGCAAATGAGGATTTCTCTGTTACTGCAGGAACCTCAGCACTGCCAACAGCACAAATGACTTTCAGGAGGATTATAATTGAGTATATTATGATTCAAATCTCCTGTGAAGCCCCTGGCATTAGCTGGAGGGAGCATTAGTGCTAAACAGGATTATTTTTCCCCTTCCAGAGATAAACAATTAAAGCATAAACCACATCCAGAACAGACAACTCTAACACCGTTATTAACTCTGATAAGCCAGTTTATTTCCCTGTTAATAAATCCTTCATTACAGGAACAGAAACCAAAGGCTAATTCTGAACACCCTGGTTGGGTAACAAGGGCCAACAGCTGACCTGAACTGCCAGCAGCCCCACACAGAGCAACTTCACAGCAAGAATTCTCCTGTTGCACAAAGAATCTGTCACATTTTTATACAAATAGTTGAAAACAAGTAGAACAACAAGCAAACAAGTTTACAAAAGAAAATACTTCACTGGTTTTTCCTACAGAAGATGTACAAGTAAAACTGATCATACAGAGAAATCCAACCTGAGCTGTGTGCTGGGGGATACCTGAGGTGAGCTCTGGGGCTGATTGCAGTTTCTCAGTATTCACAGCTGCTTTTCAAGGATAAAATATTCACAGTGCACACAGGAGGAAAGGGAAGAGCTGAATGTTTTCAGGATGCTGGACAGATCCCAGATTTCTTAAGATATTCCAGTGCAACCTTCTCACAGCCATCCCTGACCAGGACAGCGCTTCATCATCCCAACCACCACGGGTGTGCAGGCTGGCAAAGCCTGGCTGGGCTGTCAGAGGGCAGGGCTGTGTGGCTGCAGGGCTGTGTGCACGGCAGCAGCCAGCTCCTGGGCCGAGGGGCTCCCAGCAGTGCAGCTCACGGCCACGCCGGCGTCTCGCAGCGCCTTCGCCGTGCTGGGGCCGATGGCAGCGAACTGCAGGGACAGCATTGTCAGGGCTCAGCTCTCCAGGCATTTGCAGCATGAACAGGTGTTGTGGGGTGTTGCAATGTCCTGTTTTACCTTCTCCCTTCCCCCTCGCCCCTCGCTGAGTGTGCCCTGTCAATCAGGCTAACATACCAGCAAGGCGTTGTGTGATTGGTGTCCCTAGTCCCTTGAGACCCCGCCCCTTCACCTGGTTGGTGGCTCACCTGTCCCCTCCCCTTCCCCTGCCCTGAGCTTAAAATGTTAATGAGACCATGTGGCCTGGATTCTGTTGGAGGAATTTCCCCAGTGCAGACCTCTGCATCCATGGAATAAACATCTGGATATAACCCTCCAGCAGAATCCACTCCCTTTCTTATCTTCACCATCGCCAGAAGCTCTCTCTCCTGAGGTAAACGGAGTCCTGACAAGCCTGGACTTGTGTCTGTGCCCCGCTGCACTCTCTGCCAGCCAAGGTATCTCTGGGGTAAAGCACCACAGTGCTGCCTTTGGCCCAGCAGCGAGGGTCAGAACTGGCCCAGGCACCATCTAACTGGTTATATTGGGATTCATATTCCAATAAACAGGCACCCATCAATGGAGGTGCTCAGCAGTGACTCAGGGACATGAGTATTTATCTCACCATTACAAACACTGAAAGCTCCCAGTCCCACGGAACAGGGCAAGTGAGAGGAATTTTGATCGGCTGCAGCCTGGTGCAAGCAACAACTCCTCACACCATGGCATCACTCAGGGAAAATGAAGTCTATCCCAGTGGAGATGGGGGAATTGGTTGGGGAAAGCAATTTTGTTTTTAAAATCCACCCAAGGCCAGGTTGGATGGGGTTGGAGCAACCTGGTGTAGTGGAAGGTGTCCCTGCCTATTGAAGTGGAGGGAGAAGACCCATCTTCCTTGATCAGCACTGACTCCCTTTATTCACTCAATCAGTCACTTTTTATAACTGTGTTAATTAAGTTCATGCATATTGCAAACCCGAGCTCACAATAGGTCAGAGATAACACACCAACCCCTCCTTTTGTTTCCAATACCAAGATTTGTGTTCTCAAAACTTACTTTTACTTTCCCAAAACAGCCAAAGATAGAATATCTACTTGTTATGAGAAAGCTGCCTGAGAACTCTGGTATGCAAGGTTCTCAAGGCCTTCATGTTTGTCACTTTTACCTGTAATTAAAAACAACCTGAGAACTTCTGCTGTTTACAGAAACAGGCTGTGAGAATTTACTCCTCACAGCTGCCTTCTAAGCCATTTCCAAAAAAATCTCCAACACCTGCCTACATGCAACAAGATGGGTTTTAAAGTCCCTTCCAACCCCCTTCTGGAATGCTATAAATCTATATAATATCATTTGTATTTGCTATAAACTGGGGTTTTCTTCAGAGAAATAAACACAAACCAAAGATAAGGTTCGCAGTGTTTGCTACAGCCTTTCTATCTCATTTGCCCACCCCAAATTTACTGCCTCTCACATTCCACCATTTGTAAGAGAAGATACCTTGACTTGGTTGATCAAATCCCCTGAAAGCTTCTGGATGTGCTGGAGGCAGAATTTGACACCAGAGGGGCTGAAGAACGCGATGCTGGCAGGGATCCCCTGGGTGAAAGGAGCAGAGGTTGGCACAGCACACAGGGAATGGCTCTAACCCACAGGGCAGGGATGGATGGGATTTTGGGAATTAGGAATTGTGCCCAGAGCAGCTGGGGCTGCCCCTGGATCCCTGGCAGTGCCCAAGGCCAGGTTGGACAAGTTTGGAGCACCTGGGATAGTGGGAGGTGTCCCTGCCATGGCTGGGGTGGCACTGGGTGAGCTTTAAGTTCCCTTCCCACCCAACCCATTCCATGATTCTGTAATTCTATGATGGAGGATCCTAACATGGAAAACCAGAAAGCCAATACTGAAAAATGAAAAGCAGTGATTATTGTTACACAAACTACATAGGGCAGATTACTCCTGGATTCTGATTTGTGATGCACAGCAAAGATGCCCAGTGATATTGCAGTTACACTGCTTCAAAAACAGGAATATTCTGGGAGGCATTGCCACCTCCCTCAGAAAATCCCACAGTACCCCAGTGTCCAGTACCTGCTGGGAGAAGTAACTGCTCAAAGACTCCTGCAGATCAGGGTGCTGGGCTGTTTGATAAACTGTGAGGCCTTCCAGGGGTATGCCTGCAATCAGGACATTAATTAATTCATTCATTAATTCCTATTATTTCAGTTCAGCACTCACAACATCCTACCTGCACTGAAGTGTAACTATTTTAGCTAAAAAGACACAGGAAAGCTCTGTGGAGGATTTGCAGGTCCCAGAGCTGTGGGCAGCCAGCCAAGCTCCCAGTGTTTACTCCTGTCCTCTCCTCAGCAAGTTCCACTTTTCCTTCTTCCAATTTGGTTCACAAGCTTCAGGTACAACTTTTCTCATCACTGACTAATTAAAATGGGTCTCCAGGGGAAGTTCAACCTTTTTCTCTAAGCACTGTAGGAAGTACTTCTCTTTTCAGGGCTCCACAAGGAAACAGGAGAGCTGAGGAATTGGGTTTCTCTCCTGTAAACACACAAACAAGAACTTTAATTAACTCAGGCCTTTAATAAAGAGTAAATGTGATTTAATACATTTTAAAGGCATCAAATGCTGATTTATCAAATGCCTCACCACAGACACAGCTCGGAGGTAACTGGAAACATCTGCAGCCCCAGTTCACAGGACAGGCTACTTAGCAGGAACATTAAAAATATTCCAGAACTAGAATATGAATATTGGCTAAAATGATAACTTTCTTTGCACAAGGGCAAGGGGAACAGAAATGCACTTTATCTCCTCCTCAGCACAACCTGCCTCAATTGGATATTTAAAATGTCCTACTCAATAAATGACAGAGCTCTCCATAAAAGAATATTCAGGCAAAGAAAGGACAATACTGTGCTGGAAAGTTTTGGTCTATCTGCAATTCCATTTTCTTAATTCCCCAGGGAAAAAGGATTCTGGCTGCAGTGCTGGGGTGGGAGTGGATATCCTCACTTGCTTTTGTCAAATTAGGAATTCAACAGCAGACTTGCTTTGCACAGCTTTTGCCTTTTCTATAGATAAGAAACATAGAGAAAATGTCAATCTTAAATTCTACAGATTGATACAGCTTTGCATTCAGCTTTCCAAAGAAATGAAATTATTTTATTACTAATTCAGATTTGTTACTACATTTTATAGAGACAATTACTGGAGAAGAAATGTTTTTAAGTGCTGGAAGGAGATTGTTGGTTTTTGCAGACATTCTTCAGGGATTAAACAAAGGGTGAAAATCAAAGGGAAGAACCCCTGTAGGAGTCAACCCAGACACACCTGAGTGTGCTGACTGCACACTGAGGTTTCTTTAGAAACCAAATATTCTTAAATTAAAGTTAAAATTAAAGCAAGAATGAGCTTGGCTCAGAATGTAAAAAAGATTTTCCAATTAGATGAAATTGGAATGTTGCAGCATCAATTCTCCTGCAAGGCATGGCAGTTACTTGAAGGGTCAGTGTGATCCTGTAAGCAAACACCAATTCTTTTGGTACAGAAAAACTCCTTGGCAGGCCTGAACCACAACAAGGACTGGGATCTCCTGCTTCTGTAGCCAAATATTTGCCCTGAGAAGAGTAAATTCCTTCATTTCCCATTCCTTAAACTGAATTGGGTACCAGAGCACAAAGGGTGGTGACAAAATAATCTCATTATTTCAGCTTTTATTTTTATTCTGGCAATAACCTCTCATGGTACAGGAAATTCAGAGCTATTCTTTCCATTTACTTCTTCATGCACAAACAGAAATGAATTTATACAGAACAGGGAACATGAGATAATTTAATCTGTACTTCCAAGGTTGTTCTAAAGCTCTTGAGCAGCTGAGAGCATTTAAATATGCAGAGCCCAATAAATTCTGCAGGATGTTTCTATGTCTCAACCACAAACAGGCTCCAGTGACTGAAATTCACTGCCTGGGTAATTTTTTTTCACCTTCCTACAACACAATAAACAGATATTTCTCTTGTCTTTCTGCTTGAAAAAATCCTGGGAAGTATTAATTCATTGCCACAAGGAGATTTTGCAGCACTAAAAATCAGCTGAACCCTTTCTTTGCTTTAATACATTTGCTATTAGAAGAGAGGAGATGGGTTATTCTTCACTCACAACATATTCACGTTGCATCTTTAATTTTCAGAATTTATGATTTGATCTTGTGCTGGCAACTCCCATTTTTATCATTAAATATTCCCTAGAGCTGAAGTGTTTTATGTGCCAGTGAATTAGAGAGCACTGTGCCCAGCAAAACCAATCCTTTGCAGCTCCCATCCCATTTTTCTTTTCCCTTTAAATCTCTGCTGCTGGGCAGACTTTGCTCAGCAGCCTCACATCTGCACAAAAACTCTTTTTTCACTGCTCCTACTGAGCCACCCACTCAAAAAACAAACAGCTCCTAAGCCTAAAAATCTTCCTCATTGCTACTGGAAATTTTAACAACTTTGAGTAAAAACAGAAGTCAGCAAACAGACTTTTAAAATTCCCCAATAATCTGATAATAGGCTAAGGGTTACAGATTTAACCATAACAAAATGGTTAAACAAAACTTAAAGCATCAATTTAATTTCTTCAAAACCACTCAGTTTTGGTGCTGAAAACCAGATCTCTCTGAAATCACAGGGTAATTTTGGGGAAAGTCACCAGCAATTAAATCTTCTGATTTAGCAGCAATTTCCAGTCATTACAGCTCTGATCTTCCAGTAAAAATAAACTTTTTCCTGCTGGCTCATACAGTATTTATTAATTGACTAGAGGGTCTAAATTACATGTAGATTAATATCTTGTATTATGTATTTTGAAGTATTTTTGCCTCACTGTGCATTTGATTTTGCCTTAAGGAAATTGTGAAATGATGGAAGGGACCTGAATTTATTTAGGATTACTTTAATTTAACTCCACTTACTTGAACAAATATATTCAGCTAATTTCTCAGCATTTCCAGCCATTTCTCCTTGTGGAACAAGACCAATTTCTTCCACTAGAACCAAAAGCAGCAAAGGAAAAACCATGAAAAACAATGAGAACAATTCAGATTTCCTGCAGAACCAGAAGCAGCAAATAAAAAACCCATGGCAAACAATGAGAACAATTCAGATTTCCTGCAGAACCAGAAGCAGCAAATAAAAAACCATGAAAAACAATGAGAACAATTCAGATTTCCTGCAGATCCAAAAGCAGCAAATAAAAAACCCATGGCAAACAATGAGAACAATTCAGATTTCCTGCCACAGAACCCTGGGATGGAAAGGGAGGCACACAAATAATTTGTGTACAAATAAATTCTGCCAGGTTAGAATCCCTTCCATCCAATTTCAATTCCAAAAGTAATGACAAAACCACGTTCAAATTAAGAACAAAGGGGTTTTTTCCTGTTTTGACCCAATTTTTCAAGCAGGGGCCATCAGATTACAACAGAAGGAGCAGAAATCCAGAGGCTGGATCAGATCCATGGATATCCTTGGATAATTCCAATTTTTACATAATTACCTTCTTCCAAATTAACGAGTTTAAAACTTCAATTTCTTTCTCAGCACCATTGAAAAGCAGCTCTTCCTCCAAAAATTGTACTTACAAGTCAGATTTAGCCAATTTTTCTTTTTTGAAACCCCAGCTTACCTAAAGAAGCTGTAGCTTTTCCTACCACATATGTTGGTTTGATGTTCCACATTTGTTTAAGAGATTTTGACCAGGCTGAAAAACATGAAATTATACTAAATTAAATGAAATTTAAGCACATGGCAATAGAATGTGAATGATAAATGACTATTTGGGCTTCTGTTTAATCCACAAATGCAGCAAAATTATAATAATAGCTGAAATTCCACTACACATTCAGCAAATCTGGATGTACAAATCCTACAGGATCAAAAACAGATACCCCAAGTTTTTTATTGTCTTGTTTTAACCAGAGCAGCACAGGACACTGAGTCTTGTCTGGGACTACTGGGGTGAAAAAAGAAACACAAACTACAACAGTAAAAATAAAAATCAGAAGTAAAAACCCAAAGATTTATTGCCTTTGAGAGGAACCCAAATAGGAACTACAGACTCGTTTTTATTATTAAAATATTTATTTTCCTAAAGTCCTAATCAAGGTTGGGGATGGAATTTAGAGATTACTTTTGACCTAAAATCTTAATATATTGTTCTCTACTGCTACAAATGCTACAAAAGCTGAGGGTCTCAGTGCATTTACTGCTTACTCAAGGGTGTAACCTTACTCACAGGACATTGAGTTGTCCACAGCCCAGAAATGGAGCAGGTAAAGCAGAAACTCCAAGCCAGAATCACCCAAGATAAGGATTTGGAAGGGTTCAGAAGGATTTGGCATTTCATTATGGGTATTTCTATTTAGCAGGATTCTTCCTCACTCCTCCTCTCCTGCCTTCCATGCCTCAGCACTTCTTCACCATTGTTTTAGCTAATAATTCATTCACTTCAGAAATTTCTTATTCAAAACAGAGAATTCCCTTTTTCTGCAGCATTTCATAGGAATTATACAGGCACAGAAGTGATGGCCAGTTTTTGTGAGATATCTTCTCTTTAAGGAGGAAAGCAGTCAGCAGGCAAACCAGGCACTGCAGATAAAATATTCCTTCTGCAAGGGAGAGCCAGAGCTGGCAAAGCTCTCATTAATTGGTAATTTGCACCAAAAGCTCCTTCCCTTCATTTTTCAGTGTGGAAAACACAACCCTGAAAAGCTCAGTGCAGCATAAACCCTTTATGATACTAAAAGAATTATAAAATTCAGATTTTTTTTAAAAAATTCATGCTCCAAATATCTACTGGTGGGTGAAATAAAATTCATTAAAGTCCAAACTTTACAAGATGTTGTAAAAAAAAGACCAAGGAATATCAATATGTACTTACCCTCTTTTTTACTCTTCTCTTTTAAACATATCTTGATGGCTTCTAATGCTCTTGGGCTGGTAAAAACCAGGCCTCCATAGCACTCTGGATGGGAAAGCTATTTAGAAACAGTAAATTCAAGAAGCAAAAAAAAAAAATTAATTATAAATTACTTTTAAAAAATCAGCCAATCAATTATTTATAATCTTGTGGCAACCAGAACAGCTTCAATAACTGCCAGAAATGCCCCAACACTTGTGACAATTCACAATTTAAATGTGGATTCTGTCTGACCAATTTAATTCTTTAACAAGCAAGGGCAAGCTCCTTGATGCTGTACATGAAATTTACTGTACAACCAGAGAATTATTTGTACCACACAGAGAATGGTTAAATGGGAACCTGGCAACCAAATCCTGTTGGAAATAAAACAACTGAAAGAATTTCAAACTTACCTTCTCAAATAAGCTGTCAAGAGAGGTGAATTCAAATGACAAAGCTGGGATCAACGTTGCTTCCAAGCTGTATGATCCTAATTCCTATCAAGAAAAGGTTTGCAGCTCTTGAAATAAATTCCAAACAGCATTTTTGCTTTTTCAAAGAGCTGGCTAAGCCAGCACAAGCATTTCTCTTTGCTAAAGCAAAATAAAAAGGCATTTTATTTCTTTTCCCTGGTAAATCTAGTTTGAATTTGTTAGTTATTTATTATTACAAGATTTAATTAAACAATCAGCTGTGGGAGCTTCTGAGGTACAGGAGACACCAGCACAAAACTCTGCAGCCCCCAAGTCCTGCAAATATCCCTGTGCATTTCTGTAATTCTGTCAGTAGGTTTCTTCTGAAGAAATAATTCTCCTTTATCAGGAATTCCTCCTCTTATCAGTGAGATTCACTCACAGGACCAAGGGCAGGAGCAGAAGGGACCCCAGCAACAGGTAACCTCCATTTCACATCACATTCCCATAAAAACACAAAGAATGTCTGTAATCTTTATTCTGTCCAAATGAACATAATCAATACTAATTAATTCAAATGAGGCTGGTTTAATATCAGTACTTTGCTGAGAGCTTTACAATGAACTCAGTACAAATGTCCCATAATTAATACAATTTTTTGCAGGAAGGGCTATTTTCCAAGATACTTTTTCTCTCAGCATCATTTCAGAAAGACACTCCTAATTTTTATTATGTTTGACTTGAAACAATTGCATTCATATTTAATAAAGAAGTGACACTTTTTTTTTAATTTTCTCAGCGTTTACTCACTTCAATATAAGGATCTGGTCCTGAATCTTTGTCTTTGGGATCCTTCAGCAGCAGAACCTTCATTGTTCACCAAGGAGGCACAGCACAACCCTGAAATACAAGAATGGAATTTATCTTAATTATATCTAATTTCTGGAGTTTTGGACTCTAACAGTGACTTCAGCAGCTCCAAGGAGTGGGTTGCTCGCAGTTGTACTGCTCTTACACAAGGAGTAAACAGTTATTTGTGCATTCTCCAGGCAGGAACACCCACCCTGATAAGGACAAAAAAGAATATGCTGCCTTTAGATAACACTGCTCAAAGGAGAGGCTCTGCTAAACTCATCAAGGGGAACACATTTGAAAGGATATTTTGTAAAAGCAGTAGCAGGTCCTACAATGCCACCACGTTCTGCAATTGAATCAGCTCCTGGCTACAAAAAGATTATTTCTTCTGTTAATTTCCATGCAGCCTCTGCTCAGCAAAATGAGTATGCAAAGATTGATTTTATTTAATATATGTGTGTCTATATGCACACATTTGTACATCTATAATAATCTTGATAATTTTCATATGTCTTCTCTGATAGTCTAGGAAACAAGGCAGGACTGAAAACAAACTTTGTGCTAAACTCAAAGTCACAAAACATAAGCAAATACACCAATAATACAAACAGAAATCCACCCTCTAAGTGCATATTTACCCCAATTACCAGTGTGGTATTTTCCTGACAGATCACACACACGGGAAAATTCACCCTCCTCTAAATTCTTTCCCTGGATATCAGTATTAGAATTTTGGCGATGAGCTAATTGCTTGCAGAGCAAACACAGCTTTAAAAAAAAAAACCGAAATAACAAAACCAGAAAAACAAACAAACAAAACCCCCAAACCAAAACAAAATAGAAACCCCCACAGATGTGTTTGAGGCTTTAAAGGGAAGATGAAAATTCGAGCCTATTTGAAGCACCTTTATAAAGCTGGAATTACATCCCAGGGCTTTGTGCTTTGTATTTCTCCTGGCTGGCAACAGCGAGTGCCCAATGCTCTTCTTCCCACGGCCTCATTAACAGCTCATTTCTTCATTAATTAGACACAAAGCGTTCAATGGAACACGTAGCATGTAACTTGATCATTAATGAGCATTCTTTCAGTGTTTAGGGCATCTGAACGCGTTTTCCCGACTGGCATTTTCATAAAGGCCAGAATCACGTTGTGCTTACTGCGCTGTCCCTGTCACCGTTCTCTGTGATTTGTCTGGAATTATCCAGGGACTTTGGGTCGGGGGAAGCCGGGATACGATTTCTGGAGTAGCCAGACTCCTGCTTTAATCGGCAATTTTTACTAACGCTGGTTGTTACTTACAGTAATTTTTGCTACTGTCGGAGATGCTCAGACCCTTTTAAAGCACAGGATCCCTGAGGCTGGGGAAGCCTCCAGGGTCACCGAGCCCGAGCAGAGCCCGATCCCCGCCGCGTCCCCAGCCCTGGAGCCACCTCCAGCCCTTCCTGCAGGGACGGGGACTCCAAACCGCCCTGGGCAGGCGGATTTACCCCCTGACAGCCATTCCTGTAAGGAATTCCCTTCGCAAGGAAGTGACACCACAGCACCGAGAGGAAATCCGGGTTCACGGGGACAGAGGCGGGCCGGGCTTCCCCCTTCAGGCTCCGCGGCTGCTCCGCGCTCAGCGGGCGCTGCCTGCCGCTCTCTGTCGCGACATTCGGCGACATTCAGCGACATCCCGCGGCCACACCGCCCCTCCGTGCCATGGCCACGCCGGCCAAGCGCCGGGCGCGGGGCCCCGCCGGGGACCAGGGCTCCCACAGCGGCTCCGGCAGCTCCGAGGGCTCCGACAGCGGCTCCGAGAGCTCGGCGTGCTCCGACTCGGACGAGCCCATCGCTGAGGTGAGCGGGACCGGCCCCGCAGCGCTCCCGCACGGCTGGGGTTGGCAGGAATGTTCGGGATTGAATTGGGAAGGAATTTTTTCGGGGATATTCGGGTAGGGATTGGGACGGGATTTGTTGTCCCGGGATATTCGGGAATGGCTTGCTGTCGGGGGATATTCGGGAAAGGACTGTCGGGGGATGTTCAGGAAGGGCTTGGGAAGGGATTGTTTTCAGGGGATGTTCGGGAAAGGTTTGGGAAGGGTGTCAGGAGATGTTCTGGTGTCGCCACATTTCTTTTCACAGAGAAAAGCAAGGCACAATTCTTCCCAAGAATATTTCTGGGTTTCACATTCTGTGAACATCAGAGAAAGGAAAAACAATTATTATCATTGCTGTGCATGTGTTTGTGCTGAAGTAGAATGCAATATGGAGACTGTTTACCCAAAGTGATGGTGTTTTGTTTCCTTGGCCTGTCCGGGCCAGGTGTGTGTGTGTGTGTCAGGACTAAGGGTGACAGTCACGGGATTCAGTGATGTGTGCAGAGTTGAGTGCTTGGCAGATTCAGTTTAGAGGTAATGTAATATAGGATAGAATAATGTAGTATAATAAAATAATTAATTAGCCTTCTGATAGCATGGAATGAGATGCCTCATTTTTCTCCCCTCATTGGGGGTTCCCTGAAAATACTATACTGGGGAAGGGCTTGGGAAGGGATTGTGCCCCGCCAGGCCCAGCGGGCGCTGGGTGCGTGTCCTGTGGGAACACAGGGAGCGCATCCCTGTGGGCCAGTGATCCAAAGTGTGTTCACTGTGTTGTTGTTGAAAGTTTTTAATTTTTTAGCTGTTTTCCAAGTGTTGGGGTCCTGAGGTCTCAGCTGTACAGCCCCCTGACCCTTGGTGTGTCTGCTCAGCTGTGGGGTTGGAGGTGGCTGCTTGGAAATGGTGCTGTCAGCACAGAGCATTAGCTCTTTTATTATTTTCTGCTATGGTTTATTATTATAAAAATAGATTTTCTTCCTTTCATTGTAGAATCCCAGAATAGTTTGGTTTGGAAAGGACATTAAAGCCCATCCAGGTCCACCCCCTGCCGTGGCAGGGACACCTTCCTTTATCCCAGGGTTTTCCAAGCCCCGTCCAGCCTGGACTTGGGCACTTGCAGGGATCCAGGGCAGCCTGTGCCTGTGTCTCCTGAATTTTGCTGCTTCCCAAGGGACTGTGTGCCTGTTTTCTACATTGCAAACAGGTCTTTAACACTGTTCTTGCAGTGGACAGCAAAAGCCATGACCTCAGTGTGAGATTGGAGAGAGTTCTGGGGCTGAACGGTGGCAAAAGTGAGGCTGAGTTGTTGAGGTTACTCAGGAGGTGTAGTTGAAACTGGCAATTAAAAGTAGAATGATCTTGAACAGTGGAAAAGGTGGGCAGAGTAACCTTGGTAGGTGTGATTTTTAATTTTGAATACCAATAAAAATGTTGGTAGACACACAGCATTTGTTCTGGAAGGAGAAGCAGCAGGTCCCACTGTGGCTGCTGCAGTGCCTCATCTTTTGCAGAGTTCCACAGTGGGGTTAATGATGCCAGGAGGATTTGGGGAAATAGCAGAAGTGTGGGTTTGGGTGTCATTATTTAAATGTCTGCAGCAATCTGCAGCTAAGGTGTGTTAGACCCCAGTGCTGAAGTTGCCAGGGTTTAACTGCCTGGGTCAGCCTCTCTCCAGGAAGAGTCTGTGACTGTGAAAGCTGTAATTGTGTGAACCAGATGGCAGGAGCAGAGCATTAAAGGTTTGTTCATGACACAATTGGTGGGTCAGTTTTTAAAGTTACTTTCACAGATGTTCTCCAAAGGTCACAGGAGAAATGATAACAATTGCTGAGATTACTGCAAGGTGGAAATAAGTTCTGTTTCTGCTCTTTGCCATTACTTGTCTTCAAGTTTCTTACAGATTAGCTTTGTTCTGATATAACCTCTGCCAGGTGTGTGTGATATTCTCTGTTTTTCTCCACAGGAGGTGAATGTTGAATTTGAAGCACATTCCATATCAGACAATGACTATAATGGGATAAAGAAGTTACTACAGCAGGTACTGTGGCTCCTTGTCTGCTTGTTTCATATGTCCATTGATAAATGATATCTAAGGAGTTGTGCAAAGGCATCAGTTCACATTCTCTGTGTTGATTTATAGCTTTTATATATTACTTTCTTTCCTTTAATAGATAATCCCAGAGCAGTTTGGGTCTGAAGGGACCTTAAAGCCCATCCAGTGCCACCCCTGCCATGGCAGGGACACCTCCCACTGTCCCAGATTGCTCCAAGCTCCATCCAGCCTGCCCTTGGGCACTGCCAGGGGTGGAATAGCCACAGCTTTCAGATCATACCAAATTCCAGAGGGTACCAGTGTGAAAATACCAGCATGGGGAAGGTGCAGGAGCAAGCACCTCCAGCAGCTCATTGCTGGTTTTTGCAGTATTATAATGAAGGAAGATAAATAAAAATCTCACTTTATTTTCTGTTAAGTGGTCCAGGAGTTACTCTCAGTGCCTGAAATTTAATACTTGTTTTCTGTCTTCCAGTTGTTTCTAAAAGCTCCTGTTAACACTGCTGAATTAACTGATATATTAATACAACAGAACCATATTGGGAGTATTATCAAGGTAAGACAGATATTATATTTGTAATTGAAGTACAATGCTTTCTTTGTTAAAATGACATTATTTCTGTATTTCAGAAGGGGATCCTGTCTGTTATTGTGTGCTTTCTTGCTCTTTCTGCTTTAAGAATAATTTTTCTATGGGACTGAAATTTTCCATGCTGCTTTCAGGCAAAGAATAAATTTGATGTGTTGTTATTGCTGGTTTATTTCTACATATGGAAAGCTTTTCCCTCCCTGAATTTCAGTTAGTCATGCTGAAAATGCAATGGAGAGGTTTGTCACCATCTCCATAAGAAACAGGAGCTTTGACTTTCCTACAAAGACACAGCTCTTTGTCCCCTCCCTGTCAAAGCTTCATGCTCTGTGCTTGTCAGGACACTCCAGGTTTACTGCGTCAGAAACTGGAGAAAATTGGTTTTGTTTAAGATATTGGGCTGAGATGCTGCTTATCAAAGGTGAGCTATGAACCCTCAGTGCCTGTCAGAGGACTGTGCTGTGGAAGATCATCACCTGGAAAGAAAAACATCTTTTGTACAGACTGGAAATAGAATGTCAGTGTGAGTTGTTGCTTTTCCTTTCATCCAACAGCAAGCAGAAGTGCAGGAAGACAGTTCTGATGATGATGAAGATGATGATGAAGTATTTGGTTTTATAAGCTGCTTGAACTTGACAGAAAGGAAGGTTGGTATTCCTCAGTAACAGCTGGTTATAGATATTACCATCAGTAATAAATGAGACTGCATCCTGGGTAACAAGCCTGGACAGCTGGACTTGGAATTCCACTCTGGAGGACTGGGCTGATAAAACTTGAAGTGGCTTTGCTTTTTGGGGTGATAAAATTTGAAGTGGCTTTATTTTTTGGGGTTATAAAATTTGAAGTGGTTTAGCTTTTTGGGGTGATAGAACTTGAAGTGGCTTTGCTTTTTGGGGTGATAAAATTTAAAGTGGCTTGGCTTTTTGGGTGATAGAACTTGAAGTGGCTTTGCTTTTTGGGGTTATAGAGCTTGAAGTGGCTTCGCTTTTTGGGGTGATAAAATTGAAAGTGGCTTTGCTTTTTGGGGTGATAGAACTTGAAGTGGCTTTGCTTTTTGGGGTTATAGAACTTGAAGTGGCTTTGCTTTTTGGGGTTATAGAACTTGAAGTGGCTTTGCTTTTTGGGGGGATAGAACTTGAAGTGGCTTCGCTTTTTTGGGTCAAACGTGAAGCAGAAAATGGAACAGGGAGTTAAAACTGGGCCTAGTAATTCCAGCACAAATGAGCTGTCAGTCTCTTGTATTTCCTGCCCTTGACCTTGTGCAGTTTGGAGTTTTGCTGTGGGGCTGCAGTTCCTTGTTGCCATCACTGCCCAAGCTTTGTTTGCCCTCAGCTTTAGGCTGGAGAATGCTTTCCCAGCAATGCTGCAGTGCTTTGGGGGCTGCTGAGGGAAATTGCCACCAGGCCTGTAGGAAGTTCCCTCCAAGGTGACACTCAGGTGTCACTCAAGGGTTTTTTTGTGTGAACAGCTGTTGTGTCGGATCTCAAGATCTCAGTCCTGAGGTGCTGAGCCACCGAGACCCTGGGGGGGCTCGGGACTCCTGGGATGTTGCCAGAAGTGTCTGGTGGCTGGACTTTGATCCTACACAGGAGACGACACCTGTATGAGGACAGGAGGGTTTCACCGGGATGAATGGTGAAGGGATTGGTTAATTAGAGGGTGAGACACAGGGTTTAGGATTTCTGTACAGGGGGGTTTAGAGAAGTAAGATGGAGGAATTGGGGTGCGTCCTGCCCTCCTTCTTCTTCCTCCTCTCCTCCATCTTCTTTGGCCACAGTGGCACCTTTGGATTGGTTATTACTGAGAGTACACCGAGTTATAAGAATAGATGGTATTGGGGAAAAATGATAAATATTGTATACGTAACAGTGGGTATAAAGATACGTGGCTGCTCGGGAGGGCAGCACAGTGTGCCCATGGCTGGCTGCTGAGCAGAGCTCTGTCGGGCCGAAAGAAAATCTTTTAGATAAACAATTAATAAACATAGAGACCGAAAGAAGAACTGAAGCCTCTTCTCGTCCTTCGATACGCGGGCTGCCCCAAGGCCACTCCGGGCCTTTCCAGGCCCCTCAAACAGCCGAGATAAACCGAACACTGTTGTCTCAGGTAAATGAAATGCACCTTTTGCTTGCAGGGCACACAGTGTGCTGAGCAGATCAAAGAGCTGCTCCTGGGGCGCTGTGAGCAGAGCTGTGGGCAGCCGGTGCTGGAGCAGCTCAGCAAACTCCTCAGTGACAGCACCAAGCCTGTGGGGCTCATCCTGAGCGAGAGGTTCATCAATGTCCCCCCTCAGATTGCTCTGCCCATGCACCAGCAGCTCCAGTAAGTTTGTTCATTTTTCTTTTCTTGCTGAATGGTATTTTTCATCGTATTTTTCAGAATTCTTATGTGTATAGTGCTCAGACAATCGATACTGTAGATATGAGTAAAGCATGAACAAAACAAATATTATCTCATATATGGTCTTTAGTTAATTTTAAAAATACTTTTATTTCTTTATAAACGTACAAAACTTTGTCAAATTCTATGGCAAATATAATTTGAGAAAATGTGCTGTTCTGTCTATCTAGAAATAGAGATAGCTCTAGATATAGCTGTTCTATCTATCTAGAAATAGAAATAGCTCTATCTGTGTTGCAGTTTATCCTTGTTTTGCAGATTATTTTCAGTCTGATCTAGGAAGATTTAAAAATGAGGACTCTTTTGGCAGCTTGGGTGTTGCTGTGTTCATGTCTGGCTCAGGAATGGGAGATTTGGGCTGAGGGAAAGGATTAAAAGGTGAATTAGTTTTGACCCATGTAGATATGCAGTGTTTTGATTAGTTTCAGGTGATGAAAAAGCAGGTGGAGTGCTGCTTGATCTCTGCTAATTCATGGATTATATCAAAAGCTGGGTGAATGTAAATAAATGAATCCACTGAAACACAGCATTTTTTACATTATTCTGGTGTCACACTGAGGACAGGGAACAAGGCAGTTTTGTTGGATAAGGCACCAGTAATAGAATGGAGATCATCTCCTTTTTTTCTTTCATTTTTGCCTCCTTTCCTCCCATGTGAGATGAGATCAGAGGTCAGATTGAGGTCGCCCCAGTTCAGCACTTGGCACAGCTCAGATTCAGATCTCAGCCTCTTTGTCTTAAGGTTTTGGAGTGACAACATGTTGAACACAAGGGTGAGCAGGAGAATTTTCTCTTTTCAGTTGCAGTCCTCAAGGAGTGATAATGTGATGCATTTTTAAGGAGAGTTGCACTGAGAATCATTGCACAGACATTACCATGAACAGGATTCTGGGAAAAAGATTATGCTGTGAGCTGTTAAAAAAATCCATATTTTTATAGTTTAAAGTACAAATAGTGTGTTTAAATACCAGGAATGCATCTGCAAAATTGATTTTCTGAGGTGTCCTAAAGGAACAGGCTGTAATTTGAATATCCTTTCTATGCCACCACGTGACAGGGTTTGGTTATGTGCTTGTGTAGGATTTCAGTTGTGGGAACATTTCTTCTCTTCAGGAAGGAGCTGGCTGAGGCCCAGAGGACAAACAAACCCTGTGGGAAGTGCCACTATTACCTCCTCATCAGCAAGACCTTCACAGAAGCCACAAAGAGCAATTCTAAGAGGAAAGAAGGGAAGAATCAGCCAAAGGAGGAATTGATGTTTGCAAATGCAGAGGAAGAATTCTTTCATGAGGTAACATGATTGTTTAATTTAAAATCCTTCTTTTTCTTCATATCATCAACAAGAGATGTTTCACCCTGAATTCAAGGGGAGTTTTATCAAGATGATCACAAATATTTGGAAATTAAATCGAGGGTGTTTTGGGGAAGTGTTGGGAGAGGAGCACTCAAGCTCTTTGTGTGTATTGATTTATCTGTTCCCTCCTGGGTACCTGTTACTTGCAGAAATGCTCAGAATAAAAACTTATGGAGGTCCTAAGAGGTGGCTCTTGCTTCCCTTTCCTGTCTCCATTCTACTCAGGGCAAGTACATTAATAAAAAGTGGTGAAACACTGAGATGAAAATATTACTTCCCATTTCCTAAGGCAACCTGGCCACACAATGCTGCTGCTCCCAAGCCAGATCAGGTGAGGGCAAAATGCAGGAAATTAAATTTAGGATGTGCTCTGAAATGCAAAGAATTTTTCATGGCTTCTTTTTGTTCCCAAAGCTTTAAAACCACTATTATACAATATCATCACTTTGTCAAGAGCCTGTTATTTTTCATTTCTGGCAGTGCCTGCAGGGCAGAGGACTTGCACATGCAGGGGGTGGTTAATGGCAAAGGTTCCTGTGTGTAATCATTCTGACAGAGGCTCTGATAGGGCTGTAATTTTATTTTTTGAGAGTGAGAGAAATGTAAGTGGGGGAATTCACTGGCAGCTGTAGGGAATTGTGTTGTAGCAGGTTGTGGATTTTGTTTTTGTGTTCCTGCCACAGCAGCTGAAAATGCTGAAGCTGAATTCTGTGTAAAATGTTATTGAAAAGCTGCTGGGGAGAAGCCTGTGAAGCTCATGTGAAGGGCCATTTTGTATTTATTTATCTCAGCTTTGTTAATTATTAAAGGCTAATTGTGTGCTTTCATCACAACTCCAGTAATTCCCAGCTCAAACTGAGCATGGTTTTCTTTTTAACAGTCTTTCTAGTGTTTTAAAAAAATCATTTTAAACACTTTGCAGGGTATTCAATGAAATGTCTCTCTGTACTTAATAATGAGTGTGTGTTAAATTAGTGCTGTCTGTGCTCCCTGATCACCCCCAGTGTTAATTGGATTGCCATCAAACAGCAGTAAATGTGGTTATATCAAAGTGAGAGCAGCCTTTTGCTGCACCTGGCACTGCCCTGGCTTCTTCTGCTCCTTGAAATTACAACCAGGAAATCCCTTAGAACCAGATTGGAAGGGATTAAAGGTGCTCAGATTGCTCTTGAGCAAAGCCAATCAGTTTATGTGCTCATTCATCCAAAATGAGATTTCAAGCCTTGCTGTATTGAGTGGATCTTCATTTGCCTTCACAGGGAAGGAATCAGGTAAGTTTTTCCACTTGATGGTTCAGCTCAGAGTTCTTCAGCTGACTTGTGTGAGAACTGGAAACATTCATTAAGTTATTTATCTGATCCATCAGGAGTTTTGTCTAGGAAAGCTGATGAAAAGGAACTTTCTGTGTGGGGTTTGTATCCCTGAAAAGAAATCCTGCACATTCCACACCTGCCTGTTTGGAGAGGCACAAACAGATCTTCCAGTTGCTGCAGCCATCTGGAACCTTCCCAAGAGCTGTCTGAAATTCTCCTCAGGATTCATTTGGTGCCCATCCCCTTAATATTTGATTTCTACTCATGTTCTTACAGATTCCTTAATTTTTAGGACTGAGCAGTTTCAAGAGTAGGCCCTGAAAGCAGGAGAGCCTCAGAACATTGATTTTTTTCTTTTTTCCCTCTCCCTCCTAGGTTATTTGTCTCATCCCAAACTATAATGGTAGCAATCATTATAGAATTTAATATGAAAGATATCAATCCTGTGAAAATATAATGTTTGTTTAAAATACTTCAGATAGTGGATTTTTTGGTTGTTCTTTTTGGTGGACACTATAAGAGGGAAAATCTTCTTAATAAGCATGGGCATAATAGATTCATGATTTTCACTTTGTTTGGATGATGAATTATTGTCATGCTAATTAAACATTTTAATCTGGATGCTTTTGTTTCTGTTGTTCAGAAAGCCCTTCTGAAATTCAGCTACTGTGTGCAAGAGGAAAGCGACTCCTGCCTGGGAGGCAGATGGTCCTTTGATGATGTGCCCATGAAGCCCCTCAGGACAGTTCTTGTAGTTCCAGCTGATGGAATCCCTGCAATTATGGAAAAACTCAAAGATTATCTCTCCCTCTGAGCTCCCCTACAATCCCCAGGTTTTTACAGAGCAGCCATGCAGGACTGTGAGCTCAGAATGTTTGCAGAACTATTTGCAGGTTTTGTACAACTAAAAATATCCACCAAATGAATATTTTTAAATACTGGATCTTATTTTACTTTGATATCATCATGGAGCAGTCAATAAAAACCCAGTGTCAAGAGAAAACCTGAATATCTGCTCAATGTGTTTTTAACCAAAGCTAAATCATGGGGTTTTGTTCCAAAATAATGCCTGCATCTCCTTTTGTTTTCTTCTGTTAAATGTATTTATGTCAAAAGTTTGAAATAATTCCATAGGTTAAGGTGGGGATGTGGTTTGGATATATTGCTTTTATTTATTGTCCAATGTGTGATGGTTCAGTCTCAATTCACTGAATAACACATCTCTGCTCAGTGGGAGTTTGGGGAAATTCCTCATTTTCTTTGCTGTCACTGGCAGTTTTCTGTTCCTCCCTTGTGGCTGAAACAGGGGCCAAGTGATTGATCACTTCCTGCAGAATTTCCTTGCTTTCACTTGGAGGAAGATTGCTGAAATAATACTGAGGTACCAGCTCTGCAAATCTGGGGAGGAAATCACACAAAACATTATTCAGTTTTAATTGATATTTAAATACTTGAATAATTATTTCCAGGCATATCTGAAAAAACCTACAAAGTTGATATTTAAGCCCAAAACTCTGCAAGAATCCAAGATTCTCTGCAAGATGTAGTAGGAGTTTGTGCTTTTGGTAGCACTGAAAATCCTCAGCCTGCACTTGAGCTGCAGTGCAGTTCCCAGTGCTGCATTAAATAGGAATTTCCCTGCTTTAGAGCAGAGTGGTTCAATAAAAAATTATGAAAAAAGCTCTCCTATAAACATGGCAAATGGAAAAGATGGGAGAGTGAAATGGATATTCTTTGTGTAAAGAGATTTTTGCAGGAGGAGCACTCTGGTCTCTGCCTGAATCCATAAACAGGCCAGGATTCAGCTGGCTGGCTACAGAAAATATTGAAGAAAAGGATTTGCTGGAAAATAGCTTTTCAGGGAGCAAAGACCTTTCCAGCTGGATTTGTGTGTGAGTACACTGCTCTGTTAACTCTCTTTGAATTTTTTTCTGTATATTTTACCTTGTAAGAAATTTTTTTAGCTCATAATGTGGCTTTTTCAATAGATTACAGTTAGAGTGGCAAGTACTGAGAATAGAGAGGGCCTGAGAACACACATCTTCCCTTTTTATTTTTATTATCCTCCCAAAGTGATGATTTTGTTGCACCACAGGTCACTTACAGATGGGGGGAGATCTCAGAGACCACTCTGATGGAATTGCCCTCTGAGATGCTGAACTCATGGAACAAAACCCACTCTGGAATCCTCCTGGTGCTGCAATAGGATGAGAAGGGGTGGAGCTGGGCCACCTGTTTGTGTGTCAGCATTAAATAATTCCCTGAGCCATCCACATCACGAGCAATCTATAAAAAATAAACAATGGGGAGAGTTAGCCATGATTGAATTGATCAGTGCCTTTTAGATTTGAACCAGAAATTAAAATTTCCTTCAGATACTTTCAACTGGAGCCACTTCCCAAGCTTGTGTGGGAAAGCTTGGGAGTGGATACCATGAAATGAGACTTAAAGAAAATGTTCATTTGTGTGTTTGAAAGAAGCTGCAACAAGTAAGTACAAAACTATCTGGGTTTGGTTTTGCAGGTCTGTGTGAGACAAACAAACCTGTATTCTTTAGCACATTTGCTTTTCATAGACTTTCAAATACAAAGTGTCAGGCCATGACATGTGCAGTGGGGAGAGGTAATTTCTGTGTGGAGACTGCACAGGGATGTGAAGGAAAGCCTGGGGATTCAAGTGGGAATAAATCAATCTAGTTTACATTTACAATTACAGTTCGAGTGCCTTCCTGAGATGAGGCAAGCTGTCTGCTATGCACACCTAAATATATCCAAGTATTTCTCTATTTCCAGGCAATTTTCACCTTCAAAAAGAAGGTAATTCCTGAGAGAATACTGCAATTTCAAGAGGTTTTTTTGAGGTGTAGTTCTTTGAGTGAAAGGCATATTGGCAGCTTTTTTCTTTCTATGGAGAGTGTGAACTCCAGCAGTGAGAGATGAACCCCAGAGAAAAGGCTGAAATGAGAAGAAGCGTTTGATACACTGGGAAAAAAATGGCATTTATGGTAATGAAGAGATTTCACTAATGAACTTAAGTTTTCTGAAAGCATTCTACATAATTTACCAGTGCAGGAAGATGAAACCACAGTGTTTTTCCTTACATGCATGAAGTAACCAGATAAAAGAGCTTTCTTAATGCTGAGCAGATTTGCTTCTGACCCAAAGGCTGGCGCTGAGATGGGCAGCTCAATGCGCTTCATGGTCTCCAGCAGCTCGGCTCGGATCACCTCTGCCGTGCTCAGGGCAGAGCAGCTCAGGAAGCACTCACAGCACCACTGCTCCCTGCTGAGCTCTGGGGGGAAAAAACAGAGCTGTGGCTTAAAGCAGGATCCCAGAGCTGCACAGGTGCTGCTCTGTGCAGGGAATGCTCCTGCACTGCTGCAGAGGGGTCCAAAGTCTGCTCATGAGCCATGCAGACAGCTCACAAAGGGGGCAACTCTTGATACCTGTCCTGGGGTGACGTTATGATGCTTGTATCCCCATTCATCTGTTCTGTGCCTTTAAGACCGGCACTGAAGAGTGGAAGTTTTGTTTGGGTTTCTCTTATCAGGACACAGAGACAAGCAGTACACACAGCTGGTTTTTTTTTACTTCCAGCTTTGGGCTTGCTGCTTTTGCTTGCTGCTTTTGCTTGCTCTCTTTTTCTGCTCTTGCTTCTGCTCTGCTTTCTGCCTCTGCTTATTAGCTAGTTCTAGCTAAACAGTCCACATTGCTTCCTGGACTGTTTCTCCTCTCCTGTTCCTGTGACCATCTGAACCTGCTCCGGACTGGGACCCGGGAACACCGAAGGTTTGGCTGCAGCAGCTGCCCCAGCGCCGGAGGGACTGAGAACAGAGCAACCACCCCCGACAGAGACTTTCTGATTTTGCCATCTTTCTCAGAGCGGTGTCATCGGGTATTGTTCATTTTGTGTGCTGGGGGGTGTGGGGACAGTCAAACAAACAGGTTCTTTCCACCTCTCTCCGAGGAATTTTTTCCCGAACCGGTTGGGGGGAGGGGCCGTGTGGGTTTCGCTTTCTGGAGGGGCCTCCTTTGCAGATTCTTTAACAAATTTGCCCTAAACCAGTACACTACCCCAGTTAGTTTTACAGGATTGCAGCTATTTCTTCCTCAATCTAATCCCTTCTTTGCTCTGTTATGAGTAAAGATTCCCAGAGAATGAGCAGCAATTCTATTTTTGAGGCCTTGTAGATTTAGGCCAGGATATGGAGTTGAAATCACACCTGTAGTGCTGATGCTGCACTCTGGTAAAGGACTGGTTCTCCTGGAGCTCCCTTCAGCATTCCACATCAACAGGAGACAATCCTGCTTCCCTGTCCCAGGTTTTTACTCAGGGAGTGCAAATTTATCCCTCTGCTGTCTGAGCACTGGACTCAGAAACTGGAGCAGGGGAAAATGCAGTGAAGAGCTTCTGCAGTCTCCTGGCTTTTATTTGTGCTCCTGTAAATGTTCTTTACTTGTCACAGACATGTTTTATGGAAAATCCTTTCCTTAGGATTTTTCCTCCTGAGAAGCTGGGAGGCCTCAGGAACAAAATGTAAACATTGATTATCTGCTGCTGTGGAATGCAACAGGTGCATCTGGGATTGGTCTCATGGGGTTGTTTCTAATTAATGGCCAATCACAGCCCAGCTGTCCAGACTGTCTTGGTCAGTCACAAGCCTTTGTTATCATTATTTCTTTTTCTATTCTTAGCCAGCCTTCTGAGGAAATCCTTTCTTCTATTCTTTTAGTATAGTTTTAATATAATATATATCATAAAATAATAAATCAAGCCTTCTGAAACATGGAGTCAACATTCTTGTCTCTTCCCTCAGCCTGAGACCCCTGCAAACATCATCACATTTACTACTTTCCATTTCCCCTTTAACTTTTCCTTTCAGATCACAGCTATCAAAACCCCACCACAATTGTTGGGCTGTTGGGGGAATTGAGGTTCTCCTCAACAGCTTTTATTCACCCTAAACTTGGATTCTGTGCTTCTACAGCAGGAACCATCACTCTGGCTTTGCACAGTGCCACTTCAAAGGACAGTTGGAACAGTGGTTATGGATCCCTGCTGGCTCAGAGATGCTGTCCTAGGACATTTTGAATTAATTAGTAAATTAACATTCATCAGCAATAACTACTCCCATAGGTTTCTCCCCACATACCAGCCATTCTAGAAAGAATCACCGGATTTTTGGGTTTGTTTTTCTCCCACACTGGTGCCAGTGTGCTGATGTGGGCTGGGCACACTTGCCTGTGTGTGTGGGGCTGGCAGAGGCTGCCCTGAAGGCGTTGAAGACGTTGATGAGGGTGCAGTGATCTCCTGCAGGGTGGCAGAAGCGGCGCCAGCGGCTCCGAGCGATCTCCTCTGTGCCAGGAGGGGCGAGCAGGAAGCAGCTGGGAGCTGAGGGGAAACCAGGCCATGGTGAAAACACTGAGGGGCATGCACAGAATTCCACTATTTTGGGGTATTTTTGGGTTTTTCCTTCCTCAGTTGCATTTAACCCCCAGTATTGGATGGGTGCTGAAGAACTGATCCTGCTGCATTCACTAAGGGTTTATTTTGTGGGTGTCCTTCCAGTCTTGTTTTGTGGGAATCAGAAAAACTCCCACAGACACGGAAGGGTTTGATCTGCAGCCTTGGATTGATGTAACAATACAATACACAGATATTAATCAGAAAAACCATAACCTCCTATTTCTATAGCTGTAAGTAAGAATCTGCCTGAAGTGAGTGAGAAACTGCACTGATGAGATGGTGAAGGGTTTATAATGCAGGGCTGGGGCTGTATGGAACGAGCTGAGAGTTCAGAAGTTGGAACAGGAGCAGATGTGTGCCTGTGAGACAGAAGCCCATTGGACAAAAGCATCCTCAGTGCAGCAGAAGTGAGTAAAGGTGATGGGTCAGAAAAGCAAAATAAACCCTGTGGCAGCTGTCCATGGGGTTAGAAAGTTCTAGATTGCCTTGTAACAAAGAACTTGTGACTGCTCTGAGCTATGGCCGAATGCCTGCTCCTCTGAAATCTCAGGGAGTCTGAGACTGATGTTTGTCTGAGCAGTGAATTGTTCTTAGCCTGAAAATTGTCCCATCCCTTCATTTCTAGCAATGACAATGATATTGTTTAGTTAATGTGTACTGCAAACACAAATCAGCAGCTTTCTCCCAGACTGATGCCAAAAAAGCTTCCTAATGTGACAACCTAATTCAACCAGAACCCAACAAATGGTTTCTTTATTACAAAAAGACATCTTTTGATTTAATGCCTTAATTTGCTCCTCTATGTTGAAATTTCTGCTTCCAGTGCATTTTACTTTTGTGTCTTTTGAGCTTTTCTAAAACTGAATTGTGCCTATGCTCAAACATTTACATTTGTTATATGTACTTTAGAAAAACCATCACAAGTTAAAAATCAACCCAGTTTGGGCACAAAAAGTTGTCCTACAAGGAGAACAACTCATGCAGCCTGATAGCCTGTGGTTCATGTGTTTGCTGCCCAAGGTTATGTCAGAGAGACAAGATCACAATGTAATTCTTTCTAGGTAAACAGTTCAATGTTTTATAATTAGAACTTTCTTTATTTTGCTGCACTGATCTGTCACAAATATAGATTAAAATAAGAAAGTTTCATTTTGAAGGGGTGTTTCTTACAAAAGGGAGAAAGCCAATGGGCAGCTGAAGCCTGGAAATGAATTTCTCTGTGGGAATTCTTTACTTAGCTTTCATTGTATCCTTACAGTTAAAACCTGAACAGCCAAATATATTAATTTACTTGAAATAAGCAGGATGTGAATAACAAAAAATTGCTTTTGTGGATAGATTTGGAAGGTGGCACAAGGCCTGCAGTGAGAGCTGAGCCAGCAGTACCTGTGACCATGGCTGCAATGGTGAGCATCTCATCCACACACTCAAATTCACAGGAAGCCAGCAGTGACTTGGACAGCTGAGGATCCAGGGGGAATTCTGACATAATAATCCCAAATTCAGAGAGGTTCCCATCGTTGTCCAGCGCTGCCAGATAATCCAGATCTTCCAAAGCCTGCATCAGGCTCTCAGGAGCTGAGGAAAAGGGAAGAGAATTTCAGGTCTTGAGAGTGGTACACAGGAATGAATGTCTGAACTCTCATTGTAATATTTCAGCTGAGGGAAAATGATCCTCCTTTTATTTGAACAAAAGTATTTGAACAAAAATAAGTGATTAAGAACAAAAAATAATGGATGAATCAAAGGCTGAGAAAATTCTGGAGGAAGAAGAGGTAACAATCATAAGCTGTAAATCACTTTTTTGATACTTTTAATGTCAGAACAATATTTGTCAGAAGCTCAGACACAATCCTCCATACCCCCAGACTCTGTCCAAACTCCTTCCATTCTTGGCAGATTTCAGGTGGATTTTTTATGTTAATTCTTTTTTAAGAGGGGTGATCACATTTGAGGGGTGCTGAGATACAGAACAGGTCTAGGAAAGATCTTTCTTAACCAGAGGAGATGTTCTGATATTTACAGAAGTTATAACTTTCATTCTTGTAGGTGTTTAAAGTTCTCTTGACTGCCTTTTTAATTTTTATACTTTTTTTACATAGATTCTAATAACACCAGAAGAAAAATGGGAATGTGGTAAAAGAAAATGTCTCCCTAGCAATTGGCTGTACTTTCTCACTGCACAAAATTCAATGTTCAGTTCTCCCTTAGTCTGGGTTATATCTTCCTTACAACCTCCATAGGTAGAAGTGAGAACAGTGAGGCAACAAAAATAATGAAGGAATATAGGAAAATGTTCTGATTAAGCAAATCAACACTTAAAATCAGGAATTGAGCAGGTGTGAAAGGAAAGCTGTTGGTGATAAAAGGAGGTCAAACAAGCATAGAAGAGCTTTATGTGGCTCCAGTTCTGAGGGCTGAAAGAGGGACCCTCAAATTGAAATTATCAGGCCTACACTCCAAAAAAAAATGTTTTCAGAGCATGAAAAACCTGGGTGGAAATGTGGGAACTCCTGAAGTGTGAAGGTTCTTTAGGGTCTTTTCCTCGCAGCTCTTTTCCAAGGTAGATTTCTATTCCAGGTTATATTGAAAGGTCAATATCTGTCATGGTTAGCAGATCATTCACATTCCCAACTGCTCTCCAACCTCACTCCAGCCTCAGGATCTGCTGGATATTTTCTCAGTTTTATGGCAAACTGGTGGCAGAATTTCCACTGCAGCAGGACTTGGCCTCACCCCCAGCCCTGGGAGGCTGCACTGGCTGTTTGTCAGCTGCTGTCAGTCTGTCCATGAATGGGACAAATCCCTCAATAAAACACCCAGGCCACAAGCACAGCTGCCCACACAGGCAGGGGGTGCCTCTGCACCTGGATCTTCATTAGCAGATGGCCAGAAATAATTTCTTGCACTCATTAAGAGTGGGAATGGCATCACCAAGACTAAGAGGCTGTGATGAGCTGCTTGGTCACATTTTGCCACACTTTCCCCACACATTCTGCAAGAAAATGTTGAGGTCAGGTTTTGTGAATTGTTTATTGCCATCTCTCTGGAATTCACCAGTAAAAGTAAAATGGGAAGTAAACAAGCACCTGTTGCTTTTAACCTCATTCTGTTATGTCTGAAGGGGAAAAAATAATTTATGAATTCCCCTTACATGTTCTTTTCCATCATCTCAACCTGCTAATGTGACTTTGGGTAAGGTCAAACCACCCAATTTTCAGACAAATTCTCTCAGGAACCTGCAAATTCATTTTGAAACTGCTTCATTTCAGTCTCAGAGTTCCTCTCTCTGCCTGTACAACTCTATCCAGAGAAGACATTTATTATAAAAAATATGGGGTTTAGTGGGATAAACAATGAGCCCTTGCAAAAATTGACATATCTGAGAAGAAAATGCTTAGGAGTTTTAAAGAAATGAGAAGTAGCAGCTGATGATGAATATGAGTCAGTGACAGGAAATAAAAATCAGTGATTGAAAATCAGAGATAGTAAAAGGGTCACTCAGATGTGCAGTAATTACTAGGAGATCATGGAAAGCTATTTTCCAGAATTCAACAAAGCAGTTTGTGCTAGAGCTCACAAAATGCATGGCTATATGGCAGCCAATTTCAACCCCCTGATGGCATCAGTAATTTGCATTTTTATGTTCGTTGTCTTGAGATTTATAAGCACAGATTACTTCCCTGTCTTGCTATGAGCGTTCTGGAAAAAAAAAATAAAAATAAAAATAAATATCCCTGGAGTTTTATTGCTCTAAAAAAGGACAAGACAGTAAAGGTGGATTAGAGCAGGGGAAGGAACAGCAAAAAAGCAAAAATAAAAAACCAGAGTTGGGCTTTTCAGGGCTTCTTGCCAGCACCAGCTGCTGCTGCCTTGAGGTGAGAACCACGAGGATTTGTGAGGAACCACGAGGATTTGTGACTCCAGCGCTGCTTTCACAGCAGCAAAGCTCAAAAAACCTCTCAAGATGTGTCCTGGGCTTTCAACAAGAAGCTGTCACACCCCTGGAATTTTAAAAGGTATTTCCCAATCTGAGATTTTCTTTCCCTGCTCTGTGTTCTTTGGCTGCTCTGGGCTCATTTCAGGGAATCTGACCAGTTTTATGTAAATACAGATCCTGCTTGTGATCCTTCTTAGGCTTAGGAAAGCAAAGATATAACTTAATGTTATTGTTAGCACTGGAATCGTTTATCTGAGGGTTTCAAGCTACTTAAAATGATATTCTTGGTTTTGTATTTCTGTAACTTTGATGTGAACAGAGTAAATTCTGTCTCTAAAGGCAGCTACACCTGTAGTCTTCAGCACAACATCCCCTTGGCAAATGCTCAAGGTGTGAGCAAATAAATTCCACAGTATTATTCTTGTTGCATCAGGAAGCAAGTGATTTTTAGGGATTTGGTCTGTAATAAGTGGATATTAGAGATAGGAATGAAAAATATTGTGATTTTTAATAGTCCATTGAACTGCTCTCTTGTGCTTCTCTGGAGATCCACAGCTCCTGTGTTCTGGTCTCCTACTCTGCAAATGCTGAGGATGTAAAATACCTTTTCTTGATAAATCTTTTCCTTCCAGAGGAATAATTTAAAAAGTTAGAGCTGCCATGGCTGTCAGGTGAAGGGATGCTGTGCATAAGGAGCTGGGGCTCTGCCTGGCACACCCCAGGCTGTGCAGGTTCTGTTGGGCTGAAGAGCAGAAAGAGCTGCCAGGGCAATTCCTGCAGGGAGAGCAGTCCTGGAGTGCTTTTGCTGTTCCTGCTTCCCAACACTGCTCCTTGGACAGCAAACTGAGACCAAGGAGGAGACCGTGCCAAGTTTTCCTCAAATTATGCAAAGATTTTTCTTCTGCAAGCACAAATTTCTCTGTCCTGATTCTCTTTTTCCCCCTGCACCTTCTGAGTGAGGATTTTTTATGTGTCTGTTCTGCTCTGAAGCCACCAGTTATAACTATTATTTTGAAATGATAGTTGATCATTCAAAATTACCTCCCCAAGCTCATCCTTTGCAGGATTTCCATTCATCACTGCTCCAGCCTGGCTGCTGATGGTCCCTGCTGTGCTTTTCTGCCCTGTCCTGACAGAATTTACTGAAAAATCTCTGCACACATCATTTAATTGATGAAATCCAGAATTTAACACAACAAAGAATGAACAAGTAAATCTAAGATAATAAATCTGCCCTGAAGTGATCTCTGTTGAGCAGAGCTTACATGGTGGATTGAGTTTCTGTCTTTGACAGTCTCCAGTAAAAATATGCCAACAATTAATTTTTCTGAAACAATTTGAAATTATATAAATGTATACAACTCTTGTTATTCTGGATTTTCTAGAAATGTATTTTCCAGGGGGTTGTGAAAGCACAGCTCTCAAATGTCATGGCCATGACCATTGATACATCCTTTAACCTGAAAATTGTTTAGGGAAATTCTGAATGAATGCAGAATCTGCAAATGCTTTCCCCTTGATCCCACAGACAAATTTCACATGGCTTCATCTTTCTAATGACTCCCTTAGCTTAAATAAGGATTTTCCAGTGATTTACAAAAGTACTCAACCTTGCTGCAATCTATGGGACTGGAATTCTTTTGTCCCTCTATAAACCCCAGCAAAGATCTATCTGATTTCCTATCAGAATGTAATCACATCCCTGTTCCAGGGGCACAGGAATCCTGATTTCCTATCACAATGTGATCACATCCCTGTTCCAGGGGCACAGGAATCCTGATTTCCTAATTACAATGCAATCACATCCCTGTTCCAGGGGCACAGGAATCCTGATTTTCTATCACAGTGTAATCACATCCCTGTTCTAGAGGCACAGGAATCCTGATTTTCTATCACAATGTAATCACATCCCTGTTCCAGGGGCACAGAAATCCTGATTTCCTATCACAATGTAATCACACCCCTGTTCCAGGGGCACAGGAATCCTGATTTCCTGATCAGAATGTAAACACATCCCTGTTCTTGTAATCACATCCCTGTTCCAGGGGCACAGGAATCCTGATTTCCTATCACAATGTGATCACATCCCTGTTCTAGGGGCACAGGAATCCTGATTTCCTGATCACAATGTGATCACATCCCTGTTCTAGGGACACAGAAATTCTGATTTTCTATCACAATGTGATCACATCCCTGTTCCAGGGGCACAGGAATCCCTCTGATGCCCTTTGGAGCTGCAGTGCCAGGTTCATTTTCCTCTGGCTCCTGAATTCCAGAAAGGGGAATGAGCTCTGCTGCATTTGCTGCTCTCCATTATGGCATGAATTAAATGCAGCAGCTGTTAAGCCTGACATGTTTGTTGCTTTCATAATGCAGTAATGAGTCAGACCTAATCCAGGCTTTTATTTCTCCTCAAAGAGCAGCAGGAAAAAAAAAAAACCCCTTGGGCACATTGTTGCTGAGCAGAAATAAAATGTTTTACTGATGTAGTTTCTGTCTCTTATCTGCTGCACGTTCTCCATGTGCAGGAGACAGATTGAGGAGAACTTGCTGTGGATTTCAGTGTCCTTCTGATTTGTTTGTTCAACAGTTATCTCAGTGAAAACTTGACTTTGTTTAGGAGAAATTCACCTAAAAGCCCTGAAGCCTCCCTGTGTTTCAGCTGCAAAACAAGGTGAGAATGTTGGACAGGAACAGAGCAGAGGGAGCCTGCAATGTTTTTACTCCTTTTGCTCCAAGGGAACTCAGCTCCAAGGAGGGGAAGAGCCATGGAACAGCCAAACCCATGGCAGGGATGGAACTGGGTGATCTTAAAGTTCCCTTCTAGCCCAAACCATCCTTGGGTTTGTGTACTTGAAAGCCTGATGTGTTTGGAGTTCTGTGAGCTGCTCCAACACAAGAACTGACTCTCCTGACAAATTTATCCCTTGGGGGCTCCAGTTTCTTTCAGAGAATTCCACAGCAGGCACTCCAAACTCTGTGTGCTGACTGGGGGAGCTTTGCACTCATCTCTGGAGGGATCTGTAGGGATCAATCCAAGTGCTGGTAGGAAAAAAGTTCCCTGTCTGCTCCAAAGGGGAAAGAAAGTGAGTGTGTGATGTGTCCTGGTTAAAGGAAGAGCTGTGCTGGATCACCACAGCTGTGTCTCAAATGTTGAATTGTGTAAGGCAGGAAGCAAACAAGGAAATTGTGCAGAATTTCTCCTCTCAGAGCACCCCTGCAGTGTTTGTGGGATTTTTCCTTTGTTCAAGCAGTTTGTCCACTGTACTATTCAGTAATTCCTAAAACTGTTCAGTACCTGCACCTGGCACTCTTGATCTCTGTCATATGTGATGTCCACCCAAGTAAAGCCAATTCTTTCACTCACCAAATACCCTCACAATTTTCACACATCTTTCTTCAGCTGCATTATCCAAAAACACAGCTAAAGCTTAGAATTCCTGTATCTGTGAAACCCTTATGTGCCTCTAGCATTTCCTTCTCTCTGAATGCTGTCCCCTTTAAATCCAAAAATGCCAAATGCTTTCCCTCATATAATTCTATTAATTCCTCCTACAGTTCAAGACCAACTTTCTTCATATCCAGGAAAAGCATTAAAATGTTTTAGTATATTTTTAAATAGTAAAATATGTTTTAAATTTGAGTGGGAGCAAATTATTCCATAAGCATTTTCCATGCAGATTTTGTGGGTTCAGCACAGGAGATGACACAAGGCCAAAATACTCCAATTCTCATTGGTTTTGAATTAATTACCATCAGACTGGTCATGCTTTTTCCCTATTTCTTTTAGGCATGTTTCTGCTAAACAACACACAAGGGAAAAACAGAATAAATTTTTCTTTAAAATTCCACTTAACCATCTATTGCAACAGCCAACAGTGAGAATTAGCACTTTATTACTGATTAATAACATAGAAGAGATCATTCCAATTTTGTGTATGTGCACGAGGAAAGGCAAGATAATACAAGAAATGTTCCTGATTGCACTGGAAAATTTTCAAGAATGAAGCCAGCAATCCCCAAAGCTGAAATCAGGGCTATTTCCCTCACTTTATTGGGTTTCAAAGAACCTGCAGTGGCATTTGGGGTTTGTGATAAGCCAGAACAGAGGAAAATATCCTACAGAAAAAAACCTCAATTATAAAGTCAGGGGAAAAAAAAAAGCAACTTCCTTTATTCTCTTACCTCAAATTCAGTGTTTCCCCTGGTTGGTATTGAAAGTGTATTTGGGTTTATTTTATAAGGAATATTGCCCTAAGGAACAGCCCATTGTAAATTTGAGGTGGGAGATGCTGCAGGATAAGGAGGAAGCTCATTTCCTCCACACACATCCCCCAGGTAACAGCACTGCTTTATTGGGCTTGTAAACTCTTGATTAAAGGAATGTATTCCATTGGATATCTGTACAATACCTTGTACAACAGGGCACAAATTTTCTTTGTGGGTTACAGGAAAATAATATGTAACCTAGATGAAGAGATACTTGGAATATTGATTTTTTTTTTTAGCATTCCAATTCCATTCAGATACTTTATGGTGTTTTTTCAAAGTGCTGTTGAGCTGAGAACTGCTGTAGCAGGTAAGTGGGAAAAGCAGGGTGATATTATTACAAGTCTTTAAATAAAAAACAATCTTGTGAGTGATAGGGCAAAATTAACCTGGAAAAAACTTCTAAAATAATGATAAAAATATGAGAAATTGGAGAATCCTCTTACCTGGGCTGCTGATGAAGTCACAGTGAGCAAAGCCTGCTATGTCCATCCTCTTCAGGAACAGCACCAAGCTGGTGAGGTTGGATTCCTGAACTTTGGCTGGAATTTCTGCCTTCATTTCCTTGTGTGTAAATTCCTCAGGGTACAAGCAGAAGATTTTCCCTGGAAGAGAATTCAGGAAAATTACCTTTTTTAAAATGCTTCATCCTCACGTTGCCACGTTGGTTGTATTAATAAATTTCAGCTAATGGATTGAAATTTTGAGCTAATATTTCTACCTGATGGAGACATGCCCAGAATTTGTTTATGCACCTCTGCTTGACTCTGGCTGATAGGCTGGGTCAGAACAGAGTCTGCTCTGATTCTAGGATTGTACACCTTTAAATGAAAGAGACACCAAGCATCAGACAAGTACACAAGGGCTGCAAAAATATGAATGGTCTGTACTCAATTTCTCTCTAGGTCATTTCACAGAAAGGGTAGGAACAGCTTTCATTTCTTTTGGTTTCAGCAGCTTGGGAAGGAGAGCACTCAGCACCCTGACAAACTGACAGATGTTCTGCAGTCACTCCAAGTGTGCTCTGAGATAAATGTCTTTTTTCCCCCCTGAAGAAAAGCACCTTACTGAAGCAGAAAATGCTATCATCAAGAAAAACATCAGAAAATATCATTTGTTTCTTGCAGTGACAGAATCCCAACCTTTTCTGACAGCATTTTGCTCCCTAGCTCCAGATTTTTGTCTTAATGCTGAAATTACAGGAGATGAGGGCTGCATTGGAGATATATGAGGCCATGTTTTACAGTTATCTTAATTTTGCTTTATTTGGATTAGGCTGAGGGGCTGATTCACTGCTCTGGCCACAAGCCTGTGGTGTCCAGCAAGACATAGAACTGCCAGGATAAGGCAGCTCTCTACTCCTGCCTTCTGAGCCAACACTATCTGATGACAGAAAGCTGATAAAAAAAGATAAAAATTAAAATATATATATATATATATCCTTCAGTGCAGGGCACAAATTTCCTTTCCTGCAGGTGAATTGCTGATTTACCCCAGCTGCAAGGCTCAGGTGGGAGATTTTGCTCTGCACTGAACTTTTCCTGTTCCCTCTGTGCTCAGCTGGCTTTGGCTGAAGGGGATTTTGAACTGGTGAGGGAGGAATATCACAGCACTGAACAAAAGAATGGAATTAAAGGTAAAAATTGCATCACTGATAGAGGTGACTTGATAAACATCAGCACTGTTGGATCTGGTTTGTTCCCACTGATTTGTATTTTAATTTCACAACATTTGTAATTTGTTGAATTGTACTTTGGGCTTCAGGTCACCATGGCAGTGAAATTCATTTCTGCCACCCAAGAAAACTGCAGTTGTAGGAATAAGTTTAAGAAATAAGCATGGTCTAATTGAAATAAACATGGTCTAATTGAAATAAGCATGGTCTAATTGAAAATTGCTTTTGGGCTCTTCTTCCTGGCAAAAAAAAAATACTGTAACTTTTTTAAACTTGCCTTGAGACTGAGTCAGTTCATAATTCCCAGTTAAAAACCTTTTAAAATGACAGATTTTTACAGTGGAAATGAAAAGTACTGGTAGTTCACAAGCTTTTCCCAGAACTTCTTGCAAGGGCAATCAGGATTAATGATCCCTGCTCCAAAGTGTTGGGAACACTTAACTCCAATTTTGGTTATTCCACCTTGTGCTATAGAAAGGAAATGTATCACATTGTTTCTTTTGCCTGTCACTGGAATTTTTATTTTAACCAGGACAGTTACAAAACCTGTAGTGGTGCAGATCTCCAGTTCATGTTCCTACACAGTTACTCACCCCTTAGGACTTCAGTTTTGTAGAAATAAAACAAATGAGATTTTTTTTTTAATTTTTTTTTTTTGCAGCTGTACTAATCCTTCCCAGGGTGGAAAACAAAAAAATGAAGTCAAACTTAGAATGAACTGGAAAAGGTTAAGTATGAATTAGATCAATCAATTAGATAAATTAGTTAATTTATCTAGGTGTTTCTAATGCAATTAGATAAATTGCAGTATTTGGAAGGGAGCACATGGCCAGGAGGAGCACAAGCAGCTTGAAAAAAAAGAGATTCCCTGTGAGGGCAATTACTAAATAATTAAATAAGGGATAAGAATAATCTCCTAAACCAGATCTACCAACAGGTGTCTAAGAAGTGATTTTATTTTGCTTTATGTATAAAATACTGAAGAGAGATTCATGACTGATAGGCCAGACTCAGGTGGGATTTATTTTGCAAACAATCTGTCATGGGTTTGGTGCCCAAATGAGTGGCAACTTCAACTGGAAGTGTTCATCTGCTTTTAGAAACTTCAAAAATTCAATTCCTGATTGAATCTGGGAAGTAACTGTGATTTCTTGCTTGGTTTTCACATGAGATGCCCATGAAAACGATTTAAATTCTATTAATTTGCACGTTAAAAACACCATAGAACCCGTGCTGTGAAAGAAGAGAGAACCACACGATCCTCTAGAGATTATTTGCATTAATCTGAGCTGCACAACTCCCTCTCCCATGCCCTGAAAAAGCCCTTTTGCAGGGTTTATTTTGGACAAAGTGTCTCTGCTTCCCCTCACTGACCTTTCTTGTCTCCACACCCACATCGATGACAAAAGTCACGTTTTTGGTCCAGACCAGAGGCTCTCCAGAGCTGGTGGTGAGCAGCACTTTCCTCCTGTATTTCTGGCAGCATTTCTGCTTGTTTTGAAGGAGTTTGGGAGCCAGGTCTTGTTTTGTGGGGTACAAAGGGATGGGGATGAGCTCTCCAAGGTCAGGGTTTAAATTGGGTTGTTCCTGTCTGATCATCTGATAAGCTTTCTCAATGTCCTGGAATCAAGAGAAATACATTTTTTCCTTACAAAATTGTTATATTCTTAGTCCAATTGCATCACATAAAATGATCAAAATATGCAGAAACCTCCCTACTTTCCCTTAATTATTATATTGGAGAAGATGTACTTATTGTAAAGGTTTGAATTTTTACCCCCAATGATTATTAAACTCCATAAAAATTTAATAGTCAATAAAATGTCCTAACTTATGCTGATGGAACATCACCTTTAAAGCAATTCATAGATCCAGAGGTTGGACATGAATTGTAAAAGCTTTTTGTTGTGGTTTTAGTGTTTTGTTGTTGGGGGGGGTTAATAAGAAACCATTTATGTTCTGCACCATTTTTTGAAAGACATACAAAAATAATTCATGGCCTTCCTCAGCCTGAAAGGGAATTTTTTTAAAAGCATTTTTATTAGCAAAGGTTTTGCAAAATTGAAAAGCCAGACTGAGTTTCTCTTTGAGAGCGACACCACATTTCCAGCAGTTAGAGGTTGAAAGTGCTCCATAAAAATTGTTATAAAGATACAAGAGTGACATCTAAGAGCAAGGCTGGCAGCAGGGCAGCTCATAAATCCTGATGTTCTTGGTTAATTCATATTTTTGTTTAGTTTAAAAGACAGCTGAGTGCTTGGGAACAGTGAGCCATTACCACTATGAAACTTTAAATCACAGTTCAACAAGAATTCATGGGATGTTCTGGTCCATAATGAGTGTTCTGTTCATTGTGAGAGAGAAAAATGAGTGATCTCTTCTTGGCAACAAAGAAACTCCTATTCTAGTTTTGTGGGGAATTTATCTGTCAAAAAACCCTTTTAAGCAGAAATGAAACTTTTGAAATGGAAAGAGAGTGTGTTTTTTCTCTGACATTATCTGTTGTAAATAAGGGGACTAACACAGAGAATTCATTACTTTATCAGTTGTAAAACTGATGCCTATAAGGTTAAAAACTGATTATTGACATTGTTAAAAGTGTTTCATATCCATCCCCCTTTTAACAGCAAAAACCAACAAACACTACCTGGGTAGCTTGTGCTAAATTATCTTTGCTGTGAAAAGTCATTATTTCCTGGGGATTTTGTTGCTCTAAAGCAGATTTAATGACACACAGTGGAAGACTGGGGATCATTATCAGGAAAATAATAATAATAATCACAAATACTGCAATATTGATTTGATTGTGAGGTTACTTTGACAGCTCTAAAGGACTTGCTGGTGCAGTGAATTCAGGGAGCCACTGCTGCCTACAGAGATTCAAAGGTGTCACTATTCAGAATGGCCAGGCCTGTGCAGATTCCTGGATTTTCTGCCACACCTCTGGAGTGACATTTTCCTCCTGCTGCTGTGCACACAACGGTTGGGAAGAAGAATCCAAATGGAAAAATCTCCTTGGGAGGTTGAAGGTAAAGCCCCCTTGTGCTGTGGGGCATTGCTGGAGGCTGGAGCTGTGTCCGTGTGTCCATTCCCACCCAACAGGGATAACACAAACTGTGGGGACAGGTTGGTAAATCCCTGCCCTTGTGCTGCTTCTACAGCTTTTTGCATCACGCAAAAGGATGGTGGCCTTTCTTTAAACCTGCAACAAATATATACTTTCTACCCAATATTTATGTGTTATATAGATATTTTATGTGTATTAAACACAGTGTTACGTATGCCATGACTTCTTTCAAGGAAAAGCCTGAAATTATAAAACCTGGTGGCACATCTGCCATCTTACCTACTAAAACAGCGGGTTTTTAATCTGACTTACAAATACCTTAGCAAGGTATTTATGGGTCAGATTAAAAAAACACATTTCCTGATTAAAATCAGAAAGAGAACAGGCTTGATTCCCAGACAAGCTACCTAGGACAGAGGCTAGACAGAGTTAAAGGAATAAAACAGGGATTTATTAAAGGCCTTCACAGGATACACCTTGGGCAGTACAAGAGCCTGGCCAAGGCTCCACCCAAGATGGATCCTGGGTTTTGAGTTTTCACACTTTTATAAGTTTTGGTCCATTTCCATACTGGGGTTAATGTGGAAATGTTGTTGCTTTCAGAATATCTGACTGGAATGGACAGCCAGGATTTTAATCAAAGTTTCTTTGTGCAGCATTTTGCTAAAAAATAGGAGACAATATTGATTCTATTTCTAATGTGGGTGGACCCAAGGTTGGATGGCGTGTCACGAGTTTTCACATTTTTATGAGTTCTGGTCCATTTCCATACTGGGGTTAATTGTCCAATTCCAGCTCCAGGTTATGAAGTCTCATCCTCCCAGGTTGCTCTCCCCAGTTTGCTGTTTGCACTTTTTAGGCCTGGACAAAGCTTGTTTGGTGTGACTGAGCTGTGAGGCGAACTGCTAACACTTTCTATGAAGTTCAGAGTCATTTCGTACGCGGACAGCACGAAAGCTAAGCCTTGAGGCATCATTTGAACAACTCACGTGCTCAGATGCCAGGAAGATGACGATGTCGCCCCGCTCCCGGGCGTGGTGGATCTCCAGGAGCAGCCTGAGGGCGGGCACGAAGGGGTCCCCGAGGGGGCTGCAGGAGAACACGGCCTGGGCGCGGTGCCGGGCCCGCACGCGCAGCACGGGCGCGCTGCCACAGAAGGCCTGCAGGGCGCTGCCCATGTGGGGGGCAGTGAGCAGCACCAGCCTCAGCTCTGCCCGGGCTGCCAGCACCCCCTTCAGCAGGCCCAGCAGGGCATCGGTGGCCACAGTCCTCTGGTGCACATCGTCCAGGACGATGACGCTGTAGCAGCTCAGCAGGGGCGTGGACATCATCTCCCTCTGCAGCATCTCGTCCGTGCAGTACCTGCAACACACACGCACAGCACTCCACCAACAGAGTACCAAAAAAGTACCAAAAGTACCAAAAGCCTTGGACTATTGTTGTAAGAAATTAATTCGGTGTCTTGGGGGCAGCTTGGTTCTTTCTGTTCCAACAGGAAAGGTTTGATAAGAACAAGGTGTATTTTTAGTCTCAGTTCCATGTTCAAATCCTTCCTCTAGCAGCTACAAACCTGATGTGATTCAATGACACTCAGAGACACTGTGGTGGAAAGGATGCTCCAGGCAAAAGCAGAAATCCTCCTGCCCTGAAATCATCTGTTCATCTTCCATCAAATGCCATAAACAATTCCTGAGCTAGGAACAAATCCCTTTGGATGAGGAAAAGAAGGTGCACTTGAGGCAGGGCCAGAACCAAGATGAGCAATTAATTTATACCATAAGGCCCTCCTCACTTCTACCCCTGCTGCTGACAGGTTTTTTAAAGGATATTAATTTTGTTGTGTTGCTCAGCAGGACTTGGAATTCTTGAAGCAGGTTTTGATGTGTGAGAGGAAGGGATTCATCTCCCTCTCAACAGGAGCAGCTGCAGGAAGTTCTCCACAGACAGAGAAAGGACAGGCACGAGGAAGAGTGGTGGAAATTGATTTTCAGAAGTAGTGAGTATCCTCTTCCTCAGTGGAAGCCGGGGGCTGAGAAAAAAACTTGTGGTCCAGATATGATACTTTGTGCCTCCCATATTAAGGAACAAGAGAAAATAACTCTCATAACTTTCTAGGAGGCTCAAAAGCTGAATCCCTGTGTTCCTGCTGTCACCTGCCTGTACTTGCTACATTAAGTACATTTCTTATCTCCCAAAAATCCCCCTGAATGCTGTTTTCATCTTGTTGCTGGATATACCTTCTTCTAGCCATGTTTTTTTCATTGCTTTTGAATTTACACTTTACTTGGGAAAAATTATCTCCTGTTCTCTTCTGGTAATGAACATTCCTGTACTGGAAAATAGAGAAAAAAAAAAAAAAAGCAGAGGGAAAGAAAAAGAGGTTAGTGAGGGGCTTAATGAAGCTTTGCATGGACAGTAACCTTGCCCACTTAAATCTGTGCTATGATTTACCCCAGAATGCCTCCTTCAAACCTTTTAGTGCTTATTGATTAATCACAAAATCTCTGCAGAAGAGTGAGGAGAGCTCACTCATTGCAGTCTGAAACTTCCACGTGAGTGAGGGGTGGAGCAGGGCAGGCTCTGATCTGAGCTCGGGGTGCCCAGGACTGAGGGAATGAATGGCTGGAGGGGTTCAGGCTGGATTTAGGGAAAGGTTCTTCCTCAGAGGGTGCTGGGAATGGGCACGGCCCCAAGGACTTGTCCAGGAGTTTGGACAACATTCCAGGGATGCCCAGAGTGGGATTGTTGGGGTGTCTGTGCTGCACTGGGTGATCCCTCTGGGGCCCTTCTACCTCAATGAACCGTGATTTTAAAATTCTACTACTTTCCAAAGCAGCTTTGATTTTTATTTATAAAATCTGCAGTGCTGCCAGCTTCCCCAGCCACACCTTGTCCCGAAGGCCTCCAAAGGCACTGTGAAAAATGTGTATTTTATGACTGGCTTGTTACAAATATTAAAATTAATATTGTATGTGTTGTGTTAGAAAGTTATGCTGTATTAATTCTCTTAAGTAATGTGTTAAATATAGTTTTAGGTTATAACAAAATGTTAAAGTAGAAACTATGCTATGTAGGATACTTTATTTTCTAAAGAAAGGACTCCAAGATAGCAGCCACAGGACACCCGAATGTTTCAGAGAAAGAGAATTTATTGCTCCATTATCAGGAGAAATTAACTTCTTCCTGCCTCGCTCGGGCAGGATGACACTGTTAGGATTATGAGGAAGAAGCTGACACTGACCAGACAGAATCCTGTGTTTGAATGGAATTTATGCATCATGGATGAGGTGTATGAATATGCAACAGGCTGTTGTTTTTAAGGCTTAATCCTCTGTTAACGTGGGTCCTTTTTTGGGCTTACCCTGCCCAGAAAAAGGTACCCGGACTTCCATAACTGTAAATTGTCCGAATTATCATTACTCTAATTGTATTACTATTTTTATAACCATTTTATTACTTTTAAATTTTCAAAACCAAGGGATTGGCACCCACCTGAGGATGGTGTCGGGCGCGCAGCAGCTCTCGAAGGGCACGCAGTACCCCACCTCATGGCCCACGCCGAGCTCCATCTGATCGGCCACACGCAGGGCCAGCGCCACGGCGGCGCGGGGCAGCACCTGCGTGCACACCACGGCCCCGCGGGGCTGCAGGGCCAGGCAGTGCTCGGCACACCACTGAGGGACCTGCGGGGACAGCACAGCACTGAGGGACCTGCGGGGACAGCGGGACACCAGGGTGAGGGCTGGACGGGCTCTTGGAAACGCCGCGGGGCTGCAGGGCCAGGCAGTGCTTGGCACTGAGGAGCCTGCGGGGACAGCACAGCACCGCCGTCATCAGCACGCTCAGCTCCTTTGGAAACCAAAGCTATGAGCTGAGCGAATCAATGTTATCAAAAGTGCTTCGTGGATTTAATTTTTTTTTTCCCTGTCATTTTTATTTTGTAAAGAGGAACCCCTGAGGGAGCTGGGGGGGCTCAGGCTGCAGAAAAGGAGACTCAGGGCTGCCCCCATCACTCTCACAGCTCCTGAAAGGGGCCTGTGCTCAGCTGGGGCTGGGCTCTGTCTGCAGCAGCACTGACACAGCCAGAGCACACAGCCCCAAGGGAAATACAGGCTGGATAGCAGGGAAAATAGAGTGATAAAGTTCTGGAATGGCTGCCCGGGGAGGTGGTGCTGTCCCCATCCCTGGGTGTGTTTAACAGAGCCTGGATGTGGCACTGGGGGCCAGGGTTTAGTTGACGGGCTGGGCCTGGGCTGGACTCTGATCTTGAAGGTCTCTTCCAACCTGGTCATTCTGTGAATTCTGTGAAAGAGCCTAGTAAAGGAAATTAAAACGAATATACTGCAAAGCCAATGATAACATTTTCCAATCCTTTATATTGGGATAGTGGATTTATCCCATTGTCCCAAGACTAATAAGTATGTTCTGGACTAAACACATGTTTATTTTAAAGAGGGTGAGGTGTACAAACTGTGGGGTTTGTATTTGATTAGATTATAAAGGACTAATTATTATTAGTCTAATTTCCCATAGGCTAATTGCTGTTAGGAGCTCATTCCAGGACTGGAATTCTGAACGACTGGAATGTTCTCAGCAGCGTGGAACAGCGAAACCAAGCTGAGAGCTCACTGCTCACAGGGCCTGCGCCATGCACGGGAATCATCCATGTCAGCTCTTGGAATCTCTTAAATTCTCAACATGGATTAGAAGGTTTGTCTGGGAATTGCTCAGCTGGACTCAGGTTGGTTGCAATTTGCTGCAGAAGGGGCGTCTGGGGAGGAGGTGACAGCAGGGGCACTGCAAGCATGTGCTGATGGATGCAGCTGCTGCCTCGGGAAGGCTGACCTAGAACAGAGGCTGGACAGAGCTAAAGAATAAATAGAGATTTATTAAGAGGCCTCAAATAGATCCACCTTGGGCAGCACAGCCCAAAATGGCCACAAAATGGACAACTGGTCACCAGGTCTCTCACTTTGGTCAGTTCTGCTCCATTTGCATCTTGGAGTTCATTGTCCAATTACAGCTTTAGATTATGAAGTCCCATCTTGTTTTTCTCTCTCCAGCCCACATTGTTTGTGCTCCTGGGCTGAGATTTGGATCATTTGTCCTTGGTGCCCAGCTGGAGCAGGAATTTTGTCTCCTTACTCTGTGCAGAGAGCTCACCAGCCCCTAATTTGAAGGCTACACTTACACACTAAAGCAGCACAGAATCTGAAAAATAGAGAAGCTAAACCTGAGGCATCACAGCAAGGTCAGTGCAGTTGTGTTCAGGGCTGGCTCAGCAGCAAACCTGCCCCTGCTGGACTATATCCATGGAAAACATATCCCTGGATTTCAAAGTGACAAATGCCACAGCCAATATCTGTAATTTCAGATGAATTACTCTGCAAACACATAACTGAAACTGAACTGCTCCAGGAACTTACACAGCAGCTCCTCAATTTATATATTTACTAACAGCAGCACTGGAAAATATCCATGTATTGTTGTTATGAGAAATTAAAATTGCACTAAAATATTATTTTAATGGATGTATTAGGTTTTAAATCCTTCATTGAATCAACATCTAAACCTAGGCACATCAGCCACATATAATTTATTTCTGTATAGTTATACACATTTCTAGAAATGTTCAAAAACCAACCAACAATGTGCTACATCTTATTGAAGGTTCCATAAAATTTGCCTTGTTAAAGGACAGTTTAAAAGCTAACATTTCTTAGCAAGTTGTTTACTATTAGACCAGTTTTTTGTGTGTAAATTACAGGCAATAACAAGGGGCAAAAACTTGGCACTTCAAAAATTATATGGATGTGAATCATTTTTATGGGAACATAGGAGTTTTCAGGGAGAGGTGTGATGTGTCTAGTTTAAAATGTGATCTCTAAAAGTGTCCAGCATTGAAGTCTAGGATATATGAGATGCCCTGAAAAAATAATTATCCTGCAGCTCTACCTGCAAGAAATTTTTCTCCTGATCCCAGTCATAAACAACAGTATTTTGGCTGATTGCACTTACTTGAAAATTCTTTTCTACTCTCTGTGACAACAGAGCTGGCTTGTTATATATTGGTAAAGCAGAATTTCATAGTCTGACTGATACTTGTGAGCTTAGACTCAGCTGAGATTGTGGCTTCAGTGGTTTCTTTTAACAGGAGTTTTGTAAAGTAATTTTGTGCTGCTGGAGAGAACATTTGCTCCTGGCTGAAGAGGGTGAAAGACCATTAATTCTCCCTGAGAATCAGCCCTGCTGATTTCAATCCTTCATTCCCTGTGAATGTTTTGTCACTTTATCTTATGACAAATCCCCCTGTATTTCTTTCCTGATACAGCATTAACCAGAACCAAAACACAGAGTAACTTCAATTTTTTTTTGAGGGCTTGAAGAAAGTTATTAAAATGTTTAATATATTTTAAATCTGTACTTGACTCCATTAATCTTTATTCACCTTCTGCATTTCACTTTCCCTTTCTGGCCTTAATACTTGGATTACAATAGTTACAGCGACTCTGAAATTCACGCCTCATTAAATGTTTTAAAAATACGTTAAAAAACCCCAACCAAGTCTGTTGTACTGACCTGGGAGCTCTTGCCAGTCTTAGCATCTCCTGACACAATCACAATTTGATTATGAAGCAGAGTTTCCATGAAAGTACATTTTTCCTGCCATATTGGAAGCTCTTCTCTCTCCTTCATCAGTCTGTAGTAACGGGAGGAGTAAGGCAAGCCATCAAAAGGATTAAGCTCTAAATCTTCTCCACAGACAAGAATTTCCTCTTCATCCCCATCGCTGCCGTCGAGTAATTCTGAGAAGCAGTGGTTCTCTGGAGAAAAGGTTAAAAACTCCATTTTCCTTACATATATTATTCCCAGCAAAAGCACATTAGTGATGGAAGGAGTCCTTTGTGTGCTGATTGATCATTTTGGCCCCCTAAACCTGAGCAAATCCATTTTTCCTCGCTCCAGGATTAGTATTTCACAGCTCTTGGGTTTAAAAGTCCAGGCTCGGTGTCCAGCTGCCTTTGTGGTCTGCTTGTCCCACTCTGGGTGGTTTAACAACCCCAGTGAGCCTGGAAAAAAAAATATATTTCAAAAAAATAATCACCCAAAAATCTTCCAAATGGCAGCAATGGAAGCAGAAAGAGAAGCTGAGCAGATTTTGCGGTTCAGCATTGAGTCCAGCCCGTGAGTGCCAGTGTTTGCTCTTGTCCAGGCTGGGGAATAATTGGGCAGAGCAGCTGAGCCTGACCTTTGTGGCTGCTGGGGGAGGCTCTGGAGCTCTGGCTGGGATTGCAGGGCTGGCCTGTGGGAGCTAATCCCTGCACAAAGCTGCGCCCCTGGGTGCTGCAGCCACGGGCAGGCTCTGCCTTTGTGCTCTGTGCTGGCCTCCAGTGAGTCACTGTGCCAAAAACTCTTTTTATTGCACTCTGTGGATGAACCCGGAGGTCTTGGGAGGCTTTAGCAGCTTTTGCTGCAGTTAAAATACACTTAATACATGAAAAAAATCCCAGTTCTAGTTCTTCAAGGGCACCAGAAGTGGCCTTGGAAGGTGGTGGAAGAAAAAACATTATTGATGTAAAGTAACTCCAACTCTGAGGACTCAAAAGTAGCAAAATAGCTTCCTAATCTTGGCTGAGCTGTGCTGTAAGACAAATATGAAATAACACTTTTTATTTTAGTTCCAGAGAGCAGTTATCACCAGGGTGCTGATAATGTCCAGTTTTCATGCTCAGTTTGGCTGCTCCGCTGCATTTGGATTCCACTTTTCCTCTGACCTTCATGGGTCCCTCTAATGCACCCTGTTTGTCTGATTTTGTGTTCCATCCCTCCCTGCTTGTTGTTACAAAGTCCCTGCCTTTGGGGTCTCTGCCTCTGCCAAATAAATGGGCCCCAAATTACTCAGTAAGGCAGAAACGTCAGGAGGGGATTGGGACTTCAATCCCACAAAGGGGTTTTTTTTGGTCAAAGTCATCTTAAAACAACATTAAGGATTTTTCAGGGTAAAATTAATATTAAAACCTCTTGAAGCAAACACATGATTTGCTATTACCCTGCATTTTACTTGGTTTTCACATATTTAGCAGCAGTAGCACTCTGATTTCCTCATTTGCAGTGCAGGCTCATCTCCTAAACACTGAGAACTGGACAGCAATATTCCTGGTTCACTGAACAAATTTGAATTGTCATACCACAGCAATTTTTTTTTTGTTCTCCCTTTTTGGTATGTGTAATAGAAGAAAGCAGATTAAAATGTTACCAAATCAAGAAGAACATTTTACTATTTGAAAATGAAATATTTTGAAACTAGTTTTCCTTTCGTGATCATGCTAGGTTGTTGACTGATTGACTTTATTTATCTCTTCTAAAATAGAGCCTGTAAAACTGTTTTTCCTTTCAGCCAGGCCTTCAAGGACTTACAAGATGTATGCTTTAACATTATACAGAAGGATTTAATTAATTCTAATGAATAACAAAACACTCTCTGCAGATGAGTGCTTTTAGTAAATTAGGTATAAGCTGCTTTCAAAGATATCAATGAGAACTTTGCTATTGATATAAATTATATATTATTGTGCAAGTGCTGATGATAGTGCTCTCTAGGAAAGGAATAAATACCACACACCATATTCTGGATATTTAATAAAGACTCCTTAATACACAGCTACTCTTTGCAGCTTTGCTATTAAATCTTTCAGGAGAGGAGGATTTTCTGGGTGTAATTTAAAAGAATTTGATCTGTGCTATCAGTGGCATTACAGAGATCTTCCTTCCCCATTTTTCCTCCCCTGTTTCAGCAGAAATATTTTGCAATAGCAATGGCAATTTAACGGTGTCACTTCTTTTTTTTTTAAGCCTAAGAATGTTGTTTAAATAGAGGGGTTTAGATTAAATTTACTTTATAATGTAGTGAATAAAGCCTGTGGAATGTGAAGGTGAGACATCCTGCCTGTTAACAGCAGAATTATTGTTGTTAAATGAGAACCAGCAGATGCTGTCAGGAGCAGTTCCTCCTTCCATCCTATTTCCCAGCCCAGACTCTTTGATGCCAGATCCCTCCAGTGGGATGTGGAGCAGCATCTTTGCAGCTGGAAGTGGAGGGGCTGCTCCTAACCTTGAATTATTTTAGTCCTGAAGGCTTTGATAATTTTCCCTTTTAGCACAAAGATGTGTGCTGGTGTATTTTGATATTTCCTCCTTCTGTTTGTGTGGTTGGTCTGTGACCCGATGTCTCCTCTGCACTTCAGATCTGGAGCTGGCAATTAACCTGAACTTTGTTTTTCCTGATGAGGGCTGTGTTTTACCTGCCCAGACACCTGAGTTATTCCCTGGGACTGGATGATCCTGCTGAGCGTCTGTTTCTGTGGGATCTCAGCAGCTCAGTCCTGAGGTGCCGAGTCACCGAGACCACCCTTGGGGGGCTCGGGAGTCCTGGAATGTTCCAGAAGTGTCTGGTGGCTGGACTTTGATCCCACACAGGAGACGACACCTGTATGAGGACAGGAGGGTTTCACCGGGGTGAATGGTGAAGGGATTGGTTAATTAGAGGGTGAAACACAGGGTTTAGGATTTCTGTACAGGGGGGTTTAGAGAAGTAAGATGGAGGAATTGGGGCGTGTCCTGTCCTTCTTCTTCTTCTTCTTCTTCTCCTCCATCTTCTGTGGTGATGGTGGCACTTTGGGATTGGTCATTACTGAAAGTGCACCGGGCAATAAGGGTGAAAGGTATTGGGGAAAAATGATAAATATTGTACACGTAACCATGGGTATAAAGATAGGTGACCGCCCGGAGGGCAGCACAGTGTGCTCATGGCTGGCTGCTGAGCAGAGCTCTGTCGGGCCGAAAGAAAATCTTTTAGATAAACAATTAATAAACACAGAGACCGAAAGAAGAACTGAAGCCTCTTCTCGTCCTTTGATACGCGGGCTGCCCCAAGGCCACCCCGGGCCTTTCCAGGCCCTCCAAACAGCCGAAAACCGGACATGTTTCTCCATGATCTGAGCCTGCTGGGTTGCAGGGCTGTGAGCCCAGGCTGGGCTGGACCTGCAGCTCATCGTGCACAGCCCAAGGCAGGGCATGCAGGGGGCAAAGCTGGGTGGGAGCTGCGTTTTGGCACAGGAAATCCTCATGGAAGATGTTTCCTGAGCTAAAAGCAGGGCATGGGACAGGGGTCTCCCTGTACATAACAAAGCTGATGCAGTCACCTGTGAGAGCAAAGCAGGTGCAGTGACTGCAGGGCAGAACCTGAGGGGAGGATGTCTCTGTGATTTATGGAGTCCTGCTGCTGAAAATGACACTTTAATAGTCTCAGCAGGAGTTCTTGTTGTTGTTTTGGTTGCTCTTTATGCTGCTATGAATATGAAAGCTTGGTGCCCGGCCAAGAGACAGCAAATAAATGTGAAAAAACCCCCTCTCATTTGAAGACTCTGTTACTTCTCTCTTGGCCCACAGACAGCAGCATTTAACCTTGCTTATACTGTAACTAAATTACAGTTTATTGAGCAAAGTGTAAAACTGAAGCAGAGAATTTTCACCAGTGAGAGAGACACCAGCAGCACAGATGTCTCACACTTCCATTGTGTTTTAATTCCCACTTAAGGTCCTGCTGTCTGGTAAAATACTTTGCATTAGTGCTCTTAAAAGTACTGACAGCCAGTGATGGATTGATGCAGAACAAAGTGTTTCTAGTCAGGATATAAAAAATAATCTAATTTTACCTCAGAGGTGGCCAGTATTGGGTGGAAATGCTGTGAGAATTGAGCTGAAATTGTGCAATTTTGTCCAATACACTTGGCTGGGTGTTATTCTATCCCAGGTCAGCCCAGGAAAGGACTGGGATGGACTGGTTTGGTGTGGAGCACTGTCTGAACGCCCTGAGTGTTCATAATCAGAAACAAAAGACAGCTCAAACCAAGTTTGCTTTGTGTATTACCATATTCCTCAGCAGCATTTGCTTAATAAAACCATTGCTTATCTCATTATCTGCTGTAGAGCTGGGCTGGGACAGCACCCACAGAACTGCCAGCCCCACAGCAGATCTGGGCTTTTATTCTCCATTTGCATGATGACATCAAAAGCAAACTCCTAGCTCTGTGTGCCTTTTGCAAGTACATTTTTTCCTTGGCTGTTTCAGAAAATGGCTTTAAGGACAATTTAAACACCAAGACAGCTTAAGACAGATGATAGGAGGCCTAAATGAGATTTTATTCTAATTTATTGTTGCTTTTTTTTAATGTAATGGGATATCTTAATCTGTTTTCTGT